>NC_056747.1:998045256-998215986 GCF_019279795.1 Protopterus annectens | reverse complement strand
CACTGTAATTATTACAGAATAGGTACTACATACACAAACATACAAAATGTTACACATACCTTCTTGGCAATTGGAGGTGTTATTGACTGGTATTTTAATCTTTTTCGGTTTGTGTTTCAATCTTCTATTGGGTATTTTGTACTGTTCTGCAGGTATATACAGATGATTTGAATGTGTGACAAGGCATCCTTTTATAGCTAGAGATCAGTAACATGTGCTATCCTGATCACCAGTTGGTGTTCCAATGTAGTTAATTACATGCACATTGGCTGTGCAGCTACTCCATTAGCCAATACCATGGCAACAGTGGAGTATAACTGCGTACTCCACTTGGGCGTTGTCCCTTTGCCTTACTTGTGAGGAAGACAGCCGGGAAGTGTTGTCTGCAACAACTGTATGGTGACAAATGCAAATATATTGTGTGCAATGCCTAGAGGATTTGGTCTAAATGTGAGTACTGCTGTTATATATCTGAACATTGCTACTTGTGCAGGGTTTGTCTGTACCTAAAACGTCTGCATATGTTCAGTCTGGCCAGGATGTTTGACCAGCTCAAGGCTGTATGGCTATGCATATTATGTTAGGGGGTTTACAGTGTGCTCACCAGACATCTTTAGTTTGGTGTAAATGTGTATCATACTGTGCAGATAATCAGTAATTGGTAACACTTCCTGGGGTAATTATTTTCAGCCCTCTGAAACAGGATTAGTTCAAACAAACCCTGTAACATCAGCAGCTTTGACATTGTATAACAGCAACTATTTAACATAGGGCCATGTTAGTGTGCCTCTGTCCAGGAATTTCAAGGTTCAGCAGATGTTGTACAGTGAGTGAATAATTGGTTATGGTATGACAGTATGTATAGTAATTAGTTTGGGTGTGGGGGAGATGTTGGTGGGTGTACATAGCAGATGCAGGTGTGCAGGAACTGCTTTTATACATATTCTATATGTGTGTGTGTGTCCTTTCCCTATGTGAATACCTATCCCTTAGTGGACTAATACTATGGTAATTGCAGGCTGATTCATTAAGGCACTGATAAAAGCTTCCTGTATAGCATGCAGGTAATGTTAGTCCTTGAATCCTTTTGGCAATACATCTGAATGTAATAAAGTTTTGCTAAATTAAAGATGTCTGTGTATTTCTGTCATGGATATTTGCAGTCATTGTAGTTGTGTTAGTGACTAACCCTATTTGGCTCATGTCCATAGAACATATTTGTAATAGTGTATTTGCATATACTCTTCATATGTTATGTTCATATTGTTTGGGGGTGGCAGAATGTGTGATTGCTATGGTCCATGTTATACTCAGATTTGAACACTTCAGATGCTGTATACACACATGTATGTATGTATATATATATATATATATATATATATATATAGATATATAATATATATTATTGCATACATTTATATGTACCTCCATAGATGTGTAGATGTTTTTAACCTATCTATATAGCTACATATATGTATATCTCTATATATCGACATGTATCTATGTATCTCTCTCTCTCTCTCTATATATATATATATATATATATATATATATATATATATATATATATATATCTAACATGCACCTTTCATTGGGTACAAGGTGGTTTGCCCTATTTCCACACATTCCTCCCTTTTGTGCCTTAACCTATCTGAATACACAACTGGCATATGTACATCTCAGATAGCTTACTGGTAGGTTACTCTGAGGCTGGTGTACATGTTTGCGGGTTCTAATCCTGGAAGTGGTTATTATTTTATCTCTCAAAGCAGGCACTGGTAGGGAACGTGTGATTAATGCACATTTAAGCAGTTGTAAGCAAGTTTGCCCATGGTTTGCTTGATGGTAAGCAAAGGTTACACCTGTGAAGCGCTTATGCATGTAACCATGTTTAAGCACCGCTTACCATCGTGCAAACCCGCGCAAAACCACTTACAACTGCTTAAAACCTTAATTAACCTGCATCCAACAGCCCTTATTCTGGCCCTCAAAATAAATTAACAGCCCTTAAACCCAGGATCATGAACACCATAGTCATTGACTTTACCAGTAAGGCATCTGAGATATCTTCAAATGTTGTGGTGTTTAGAATATATATTTTACTACGGACATTCCTCACTACTGAAAACAAATGTGACAATCAGTTGGTTTACATATGTATGGTACTTGTTAATGTTCATATGTTTGTGGAATTAAGTGTTGCAATGTGACCTGACAGGGTGTATTATGGATGAGAATGGTTCTTGTTTTGTGTCCCTTTTTTATTGTCCCCGTACTCCGTGTATACCCCAACAGTGCACTTATTGAACATCCAACGCAGGCTCTCCTTGATGCATAATTTCATTACCCATCATTCCTCCCCCACCCCAATCTTCACATACACAACAACCATCCCTTCTATGGTGAATTAAGTTAATATTAATAGTTATAATACCAGAGCTGCATGTGTTTTGTGTACACTTCAATTCCTTTGGATTGCTTCTGTGTCACGAAGTGTGTTCATAGATGTTTATATATATATATATGGCTATAGATGTAACTGTATATATATATATATATATATATATATATATATATATATATTTATTTATATCTATGTGCAGACATCACTGACATGCATATATATATATATATATATATATATATATATATATATATATATATATATATATATATAGATAGTATTAATTTTTAACAGTTATACATATGTAGACTTGTATATGTTGATTCACAAACTACAGTACATTACAATGTACTGCACAAGGTGACTGTCCCATTTGTGGTCAGTACTGTGGAATGCCTATTGTAAAAGGTGTCATCTAAAGACAATGAAACATGTATATGTCTCCGATGGCTTAGTGGTAAGTCCCATGACTATGGGGTGCATGGTACAATGGTTCAAGACCTGCGATGCTATAAAAATGTTTTTTACTCCAGAATAAGGCTCATTTAAGCAGTTGTAAGCATGTTTATAAGTGTTTGTGCGACATTAAAACAGCAGTTAAACACGGTTAAACAAAATTTAAAAATGTATAACCTGTGCGCGCAAACATGGCCACATCTGTTAACTACTCAGGATATATACATTTCAGTGAAGTAACATCTCACTATGTGCTTACATAACTTTACAATCTCTGTTGACTTTACTCTCCGGCACACATGGGTTTATATGGGCGTTTCAAATGTTTATTATACTGAAGAATATTACCAAAATATGCAAGCTGTGGTTAAGATATACTTTTTAACATGAAAAACAACTCTGACTTCATTGGGATTTGAAACACGAATGGACAGATACTATCCGAATGCTGTAACCATTATACCATTGACATTAACGTTACTTCTGCCTATTTCCTATTTAGATGATTTCTATGTGCAAGCTAGGCTAAGCAAAGGGTGAAGCACCCAAACCCACTGAGCTTCACTTACTCTTGAAATCAAAATATAAATGAAATGAGAGACTATAAATTAAATTCCTAACTACATTAGGCATAGCCCCTCAATGACACACCATAAGGAAAAACCTTGATGTGTGAATGGGTAACAGAATATACACCCCTGGGATCATGTGTCCCAGAACCATACAGCCAGGGGAAGGGGGAGCACCTCCAGTTTTATAGCTGCAAGACCTGTTGGGGAAATTGAATGGTGTTTATTTTCATGTTAACATGCCCTTTTTAGATCACTAAGTACCCCTATCACTCTCCGCCATCTCAGTCTTCAACAGCTTCCAGTAACTCTGCCTGGAATCTCTTAATTGGCTATGCTTGACATAATCTCCATTACTTCATTAATGGTGTAGAGAAAGCCAACACACTGTAGCTATGCTTCTAAATACCCTTGGGCAGATAGCCTACTACCTATCTGTAAACCAAGTGCAGAATAAACAGAGCTTTCAGATCACAATATACAGTGAAAAATCACCATGTAGTCAGAAAACAGTTAAGTACTGCAAGAACATACAGCACACTGATACATAATCACTCCAAAAGCCTATCTTGGAAGCTAGAAGACTTGTATCAGTTAAAGGCTTTCTATTGCTTACCAGCAGGTTACCTACAGGAAAGATGAGAAACAAGCACAGATGGGAAACATGCATGCAACAATACGATACCAGCTTGCATGTGTCAGCCTTAGGCTTTGGAATTCTGGCCAAGGCTATTGGCGCTCCCATGGTGCCTTTTTTAGGCAAGTCTCTCAGGTGAATCCCACCTGCGTAAACAGCACAATAGCAAAATCAATGAGGGTTATGCTACTCAATGCCAGGAGTTGTAATCAGAAAATGCACGCACTCACAGCACTCCTCAGTATGGACGTCAACATCTGTGCAGTAACTGAAACCTGTTTTAAGGCTCTTGAGAGCACACCAGCACTACTGGACTACAACCCATACCACACATTTTGGCCACAGAACATGGACTGACACAGACATGGAGGGGGTCTATCCATAGTCATCAGGGATACCTACACCTCCAGGTTAGTGGGGCAGCATGATACCTCTGAGATCATCCATGTGCAGCTAACATCAGCCACAACTGCAATGCAAACTGTGGCCTGCTACAGATCACCCAGGACCACCACTCCACCTACCTGGAGACAGTGGAAAACATGGCAGTCCTACCGAACACCCTGATATTGGTCGATGTCAGCTACCCTACCATTAACTGGGAAACCTACTCAAGTACTCACTTCCAGGCCCAGCGCTTCCTGGAATTTATCACCTCAAATGCCCTGTACCAGATGGTAAACTCACTAACCGGAGGTGGATATGTACTAGAAGTGGTGATCACCAACATGGGCGACAGGTGCACCACAGCAGAGGTAAACCGGTCACTGGTTAGATCTGACCATGAACTATTCACTGATGATTTCCACACCCAACCATCTCCCCCACCCAAGGTAACCACAGTGAAAACATTTCCTACAGCTAACCTCACACTACTAAAGACAGAGGTGGGAGGTTTCACAGCCCCCACAGTAAGGGAAAACACTGCTCAAGATACAGAAAGATTTACAAATGAACTCTATAAGCACCTACAAGGATGTATGGATCATGCCATCACTGGTAAACCAAGACTCGCTCCTCCAAGACAAGGACACCAGTCTGGTGGACCCCTGCAATAAACAGGCTATACAGCAGAAGTAGGACAGTAGTATAGAAAAGCAGCAAATCCAAAGAAGGGCAGTCATCTGTGACCAGTATTAGTAAGAAATTTAGGTCCCTCATGAAATCATCCAAGGCTAACTTCAACAGGAAAATAGGCAAGGATTCGAAAGATAACCACAGAACCTTCTTTGGCTATGTCAAGGATCTAAGTGGTAACACACACATTTGCACTGTGCCGGTGCAATATAGCACAAAATATACTGAACCTACTAATATCACCAACATCCTTGTAGATACATTCAGTGCAAACTTCACCCCCTAAAGAGCCCACAACAATACCCGTAAAGTACAGTATCCCAGACATCAGAGACAAACAGGTGGAAATAGCCCTCTCAAATGGCAAAACACAGCATCAATGGAGGCAGATGGTGTCCCAGACTGCATCTTCCAAACACTACAAGATGAGGTAACCCTCCCACCTAATTAAGCTTTTCAACCTCAGCCTTTACACAGGCTACATGCCCATACAATGGTGCATAGCAACGGTTATTCCACTCCACCAAGGTGGAAACACAACTGACCATGGTAACTACCACCTCATAAGCCTGACTAGCCTGGTCTGCAAAGCTATGGAGCGCATCCTCATGGCACTCATTAACAAAGACATTTTTAACCTCCAAACACTTGACGCAACCCAGGTCAGCTTGGTTGAGTGCAGATCATGCCTACTGAACCTATTTGATGTCTTACAGACAGTCACCAAGGCATTAGATGAGGGGAGAGGTGGTTCACACTAACTACTCGGATCTTGCCAAGGCGTTTGACACCATTCCCCACTCAGGTATTATTGATAAACTCACCAGCCTGTACATGAACCCATACATCACAGGATGGGTTGCCAACAGGCTTACACACAGAACCCACATGGTAACACTAGCAGCCTCCAGGTCCAACTCTTAATCAGTCACAACTGGTGTCCCACAGGACTCAGTCCTGGGACCCCTACTGTTTGGCATATACTTCTCAGAGGTACAGGCAAACAGAGGTGGGTTACGGCAGACCATGTTTGGCAATGAATGCAAACTGGGAGCCATAACTGACAGTCCAGCTGACACAGACATCCTTCAAAGGGCCTCACAGAGACTGACACAGGGTGTCAAAGTCATGGCCTCAAGCTAATTGCCACAAACTGCATGGTCATTCCATTTGGGAAAAACTAAACATCCACATATTAACACATAAGTGGCAGCCACCTTAATACAGACGAGGTAATAGGGGATCTGGGGACTAAGGTAGATAGTGATCTCTTCTTTGACAATCATATCTCCAAAGTAGTTAGGACATCCTTCTGTGTAGGCCGTCTGATTACTAAAGAGTTCGCATCTAGACATACTGAGGTTATAGTGCCCCTTTACTCATCATTCATCAGTCCCATCATAGAGTATGATAAACCATTTGGGATGTACCTCAGAAGACACTTCCAACAGCTGGAAGGTCAATGAAAGTACCTCGCCAAGAGCTAAACCTTGCCACAACAATAACTAGAACATGCTGGAGGGACAGATTCATGTTACAGACACTCCCCATGCTTTGGAACAACATCCCTAATAGGTACATAGGTTGATACTAGGCTATCTGCCCTAAGGGCATTTATAAGCCTAGCCAGAGTATGTTTGGCTTTCGCCACCCTTTTAGATTTGTTGACTGTGCCTCTGTATAGTAGGTCACAGAAGGTAGCCCTTTTAAGGTTTGTTTACTGTACCTCTGTCAAGCAGCAACACAGAATAGGATCCCAGGGGTAAACTTACGATCTTCCATCCATTCGTCAAGATTTATCTTGAAGAGGGTCAGTGAGGGGCTCTGCCTGACATGGATTGGGATTTTGTTCCAGAGTGAGGGGAGCCTCTGGGATATGAATCGGTCCCTCCAGCATGTCCTATTTATTTCTGTGATGAGGTTCAGGTCCCTGGAGCGTGTAGCTCTAAGGGATTTAGATTTCCTGAGGTGAAGCATGTCCATTAATTCTGGGTTGTACAAGGCTTTATAGGTCAGACACAGATCACCTCTGAGTAGGCGGTAAGCAACTGAATAGAGCTGGAGTTTCTTTAGCCGAACTGCATAGGGCATCTGTCTGAGCCCCTTGATCCTCTTGGTGAGATACTTTTGGGGTCTTTCCAGTTGCTGAAGGTGTCGTGTAAGGTACATCCCAAACGGGGCATTGTACTCAATTATGGGCCTGATAAGTGATGAGTAGAGGGGCACAATGACCTCTCTTGATTTAGATGTGAACCCTTTATGATAAGGTGGGCTATATAGAAGGTCTTTCTAACCACTTTGGCAATGTGATTGTCAAAGGAGAGATTGCTATCTACTTGGGTCCCCAAGTCCCTAATTACTTCTTCCATGCTTACTGGGTTACCACCTATGTGGTAATTTGTGGGCACTTTGTTTTTTCCAAAGGGGATGACTATGCACTTTTTGGCATTTAGCTTTAGGCCATGGCTCTGCACCAGTTATCTGTCTCTGTAAGACCCTTTTGGAGGATGCTTGTGTCAGTCGGAGAGTCGATTATAGCACCCAGTTTGCAGTCATCTGTGAACTTGGTCAGCCATAGTCCACCCGTGTTAGCCTGTACCTCGGAGAAATATATACCAAACAAGAGAGGTCCCAGGACTGAGCCTTGTGAGACACCACTTGTAACTGGTTTAGAGTCTGACATGGCACCTGCTATTCTGACTGTGTGGGTTTTATCCCTGAGCCAGTTTGCAACCCATCTTGTGACATAGGGGTTGATATTTAAGCTGGTGAGCTTATTTATGATGCCTGAGTGGGGTATTGAGTCAAAGGCCTTTGTGAGGTCCAGGTAGGCTGTGTGGACTATATTCCCTTCATCTATGGCTTTGGTAACTGTTTCAAAGAAGTCAACCAAGTTCAAGAGGCAAGATCTGCCCTTAACTAAGCCGAATTGGGTAGGATCCAGTGTCTGGAGGTTCCCACTGTCTTTGTTTATGATTTCCATGATGATACATTCCATAGCTTTGCAGACCAGGCTAGTCAGGCTTATAGGGCGATAGTTTCCAGGGTCTGTTGTGGCACTCCCTTTGTGGAGAGGAATCACTGTTGCTGTACACCATTCCTTGGGAACATATCCTGTAGTAAGGCTGAGATTGAACAGTGACTTTATATGAGGGTTTAGTTCTTCTTCGAGCTCGTGTAAGATGCAGCCTGGGACACCGTCTGGTCCTATTGATGCTGTGTTAATTGCTTTGGAGAGGGAAGCTCTCACCTGTGCATCTGTCATCTCAGGAAGGCTACACTCTGTTGGGATAGACATTTGCTCTTTTGGGGGGGGGGGTTTGCACTGAACCTTTCTGCCAGGATGTTGGCAATGTCTGTGGGTTCAGTGAATTTTTTGTCATTTTGCACTAACTCAGAGCATATCTGGGAGTTGCCTCCCAGGTTTCTGACATAACTAAAGAAGGCCTTGTGATTATCTTTAGTGTCTTGTGCAATTTTTCTTTCAAAGCTGGCCTTAGAAGATTTTATGAGGGATCGTAGTTTATTGCTAGTACTGATCAGTGATGCCTTACCTTTTTGGGATTTCGCTCTGTCATGTAGTAACTTTCTCCTTCTTTTGTATAGCTTATTTATGGCCGGGGTCCACCAGACAGGTCTCCTGCCTTTGGAGGAGTGAGTCTTGGTTTTATTTGGGATAGCATGCTCCATGCATTTCTGTAGGTGTCCATAGAATGCTTTTGTTAAGGATTCTGCATTTTGGGCCATATTGTCCACTGGCCTGGGGGCTTTGAAGGATTCCACATCAGTTTTGAGAAGTGTGAAGTTTGCTTTTGAGAAGTTCTTCACCGTGGTTTCCTTGGCTAGGGGTGTGGATGGAATATGGATGTCCAGTGAGATTTGTTTATGGTCTGATCTTACCAATGAGGGGTATACCTCTGGTGTGGAACATAGAGACCCCATGTTGGTGATGACCAGATCCAGTATGTTTTCCCCTCTTGTGGGAGTGGTGACCAGTTGTTCATAGCATTTGAGTTTATAAATTCTAGGAACCATTGGGCGAGGGTGTTTGGGCTTGAGCAGTTTTCCCAATCGATGTTTGGGTAGTTGAAGTCACCCAATATAATAGTGTTTGGAGAGACCTTCATATTCTCCAGTGTTCTCAGGAAAGCTGAGTGAGGTTCCTGTGTTTGGGAGGGTGGTCTGTTGCAGGCTACAAACTGAAAGGCAGTTTTGCCCACTGTTAGTTGCACATGGATGTTCTCCGCAGCTTCGTGCAGTGCCACTAGCCGGGAGGTGGGTATCTTTGATAAATATGGATACTCCTCCTCCTTTTGTGGTTAGGTCCGAGTTTTGGGGGCGGAAAGCATGGTATGACGTATAGCCTGGTAGTGTTGGGGTGCTCTCAGGAGCCTTGAACCAGGTTTCTGTTACTGCACAGATATCGATATTCTCCATACTGAGGAGAGTCTCGAGTGCATGCATCTTGAGGTTTAGACTTCTGGCACTGAGCAGCATTACCCTTAGTTTTTTTTTTCTTTGTGTTGTCTGTGGGGGTGGGTTTGTCTTCTGAGCCTTGCCTAAAAAAGGCACTACAGGGGAGGCAAGAGCCTTAGCCAGTATTTGAAAACCCAGGGGTGACAGGTGCAAGCCTTACCTAGCGAAGCAACGTGGCTTGTCGAGCATATCATCCCAGGCTGACAGACACTGAATCCCCTTTGAATGACACCAATACTTTAGCCAATTGTTAAAATTGATCATTTTGTCTTTATACTGTGACATCATTCTTGGTGAGGGTAAGATGCTACTCAAGGTCAGGGTCATACCAGCCTGGGCTACATAATCAAAGAGCTCCTGTACATCTTTTTTCATGTAGTCCAGGGAGGTACATCTCAGGTCATTCACACCAGCATGGACAATGACGGATTCATACTTGTACTTGCTTTGGAGTGACCCGAGTGCTTGTGTTATGTGGTGGATCCTGGCACCTGACAGGCAGCTTACAGTGACTTTCTCCTTGTTCAGCCTGGTGAGTGGGATGTCAGTGTGTCTGACAATAGAGTCACCTATTACAAGTGTATTAGGCATGTTGTTTAGCCTTTAGGGCTGTGACTGTGTGGCACACTGACTTTGTGAGCTATGTGCTACGTGGATATTGTTTCATGGTAGGTGTTGCTTGGATGTCTGCTTTGGAGGTCTCTGCTGCTTAGGCAGATTTTTATTTAGAGCCTCCGAGTATGTTTTTGTGTGTTTATGTGTTTGGTTTGCTGATGCGATAGGTCTATGTGAGACTGGATTTGTGGTGTGTGTGGTTACCTTCTCCTCCTGACAGGCTGTGCCAGTACTGGTTTGAGAGAGCTTAGCCTCCAGTTTGGCTATATAGTTGCATCTCTCACATATATTTGAGCTTGTTGGGAGGAGGAGAGGGTGGTCTGTATACATAAGGCAGTTGTAACATTGCCTCAAGATTCCCAGATTCACCAGATGGACTGGAGAGTAAACTCGAAACTGACCTTTGGACATGCCTGAATAATATAGGGAACTACTTATTGACTGATCAGGAAGAACCAATAGGGAGCAAGTGCTTTGAAGGAGTATAAGAGGATGTAGTGCTTTACTTTGTGTTTATCTATGAGATTACTTATACAAGCAAGTGCAGGGCTTTAGAATGAGAATAGAGTGCTTAATTTGAGATTTAGAGCAGTACTATGGGAAAAAGTGAAGAGTACACTATGTGGAGCCGGGAATAGTTTAAGCGGCACTGCCCGATGCTGTTCTGTGTGCAAGAACGAGCTAAAAGAGGGTTGCAGGGTTTTAAGAGATAGAGATCAAGGAGTTTAGAATTGACCCAAAATGGCCAATAAAACTACAGCTTCTAGGCAGTAACCACTCCTACAGCGACTGTTCAGTGTTAACCACTGCCACTGGTGAACACAGAGACTTCCCTTTAGTCCAAGCAAGCACTGGCCTCCAAGAAACTTACAAACAGTTCAGAAAAGCAAATCTGTAACTGAACTTTCTTAAATTTCAGAAAGTGGGAAAAAAGCAAAGATTTTTTTTTTCTTTTTTGTTTTAGTTTAAAGGTAGCAGAGATACACAAGTAGCAAAATAATCACAACAGCGCAATAAATGACCCCACACTTGAGTGCTAGGCCAAAGTCAGGTAAAATTCAGTTTTAAGAGAAAAAAACGATTTTAAATTAAGTGCAACACAGGAAATGCAGTAAACAGGCTCTAGATGTGTTCTAAATAATGTTTCTAATACAGATATAAACTTTAGCAAGCTGCAAAATGCCGAAAAGTAGGTGGCAAAGCAGTAATTCTTAACAGAAGCAGAAGAAAATACTTAAAATCTTAAAAGTGGCTCCTTTCTCTTCTCAGCGTTTTCTCCCCTTGGTATGTGATTCAGCAACAACTAACAAACCTGGAAAGACTTACATTATACAGAGCCCCTCACTAACACTCTTCAAGAGAAGCCTTGAAGAATGGATGAGGAACAGTAGATACACTCCAGGGATCCCGCCATTGGCTCTGCTCCACAGAGGGACAGTTAAATAATCAATGTGGTGGCAAAAGCTGACACATTTTGGCTAGGCTTATGAATGCCCTTGGGCAGTTAGCCAAGTACCTACCTATGAACCTATGAACCTATACATACAGTATCAGCACATAATGATAGCTTAATTTACTGTTCAGGTGTTGACTTACCTTGTGCCAATAGCAGTTGTGTGTGCAATAGTTGAGGGCTGCCTATGTTGGATGCACACAGTAGACTGCCTATACATGACAATTTACAGGTAGTCTTGTGTGTGTGTGTGTGTGTGTATGTGTGTGTGTGTGTGTGTGTGTGTGTGTGTGTGTGTGTGTGTGTGTGTGCCATCCATTTTTACTGTATGTGCTGGTGGAGAAAGGTGTCAGTCTCTAGATGCCTACACTGTCAGTGTGTGTGCTATACATTCCCTCCTTGCCAAGGCATGGGCATACTGGGCATGCCTCCATCTGCCTACTGGGGCTGGTTCAGGGTGTTTGTGGTCTGAGTACCTCTGCATGTGGGGCCCTTGGCAATGGTGGTGGGCTGTGAGGGCCTTCATCATTCTGTCCCTGCTGCAGCTGTTTCCGTAGGATCATATTGTGTAGCATGCCACATACTATGAAGATGTGGGCACATGTGCCTGGAGAGTACTGCAAGGCTCCACCAGATATTTCCAAGCAATAGAACCATGATTTCAGCATCCCAGACACATGCACTATGATGATTCTGGTTTGTGCATGTGCCTTATTATGGCGTTCTTGCATGGGTGTGTGTGCATTTCTGATGGGAGTCATCATCCACGGTTCAAGTTCACAGCCAGCATCCCCCACCAGGTGACCATTTGGGATGTCCGCCCTGGAAAATACTTGATACAGCTGTGAGGCATGCCAGGTGTGGGAGTCGTGATAGCTTCCAGGGCTGCCAGCACACACATCCATGATAATGCCCTGTGCATTGCCCACAACCTGGCAGTTGATGGAGGGGTATCCCTTGCAGTTTATGTAGAACCTACCCTGCTCACTGGATGGTGACTTTATGTGTATGTGCGTGCAATCTATTGCACCCAGTACCTCCGGGTATTCTGCCACATGGTGGAAAAGATGCATATTGCTGGCCATCACTTCCTGTGTTCGCAGGAAGTATATGTGCTCATTGGCATGTGGTAACATGGCATCCAGGAACTGGTGAAGTACCCTGGATGCCGATGCCTGTGAGATCTCCATGATATCCCCAGTTGGCCTTTGAAAGGTACCTGTGGCGAGTATTCTCAGGCTTACACATACCTTTGTATCCACTGGGATGGGTTCCCCTCTGTTTGTTCTGGCTCTAAGATGTGGCTGGTACAGCTCCACAAGTTGCTGTAGGGTGCCCCTGTCCACCCATTAACGCTCTACTATCTCCAGATCATGTAGCCCTGGTAGGTTACCCTGGGTCTGAACACTCTTCTCCTCCTCTAGTGCCTGAGGTGGTTGTCAGCATTATCCTCCACACCACTTTCAGTCTCCAACACATGCTGGTGGATCAAAGCTATGGCAGCCCCTAACATGTACATATTAAAAGTTCCCTGTATGTATACACCAATGGTGCAGAGTGTATGGGAATACACAAGTGTATGTGAGGTGCTTTCACACTTTATACTATTGTGCCATGGATGCTGCTGATGTCATTGGCCGTGTATGAGCAATTCCAGCTGCAGGGTATCTTAATTATGGGTTTTACAGTGAGTACTGCAAGTGTGGGGCCTGTAGTGTGGAGTTATGCTTGCCTTCCTTGATTAATCTGTTCCCCTTTAATTCACTTTTAAACCTGGATCCCCTCCCATTGTCAGGCATGCATCCACCTGCCAACTTTCTTGTTTTGTACTTTCCCTACCCAGTCATGTGTTGCAAAATGTGTTTTGTAGCTGATGTAATGCAATTCTGCTTTGTTCTCCTGTGACACTTTACTGTTTTCTTTGCAGTACAGCCCCTCCCCTTTCTTCATATGCAGGTAGCTGCTTGCAGCCTTGTTAGCTGTTGTCACTGGCCCACTGTAGGTTCCTAGGTGTTAGTTAGTCATTTGTACTCCAATTTCCCTGCTGCAGCATTTCCTTATTTTTTTTCTATACCCTTCCTGTTTCAGCTCCAGTGCGTGCTGCGCAAACCCATTTACCGAGTTTAAGCACTTTTTAATCTCCATTCACATGCATACTCGGTTAACCTGTGTGCTCTCAGCTAAGCAAAGCTATAGCCAGTTCAACACACCCCTTTCCTGCAGCTTTGCTTAGCTACGGGAAAACCGGATTAGCAATGCTCCAATCTGCTTACAGCAAAGGTGCCACATCCCTCTCTTGATATCATTTTTATCTCAAAGGCACACCTTGGTGTTATAATTCTATGCTGTGAGGTGCATCCTTACACCAGCGGGGAATCTGTGATTCACTATTACTCCTCTCATTGCATGGCATTGCCTACTAATTCCTAGCTACCACGCAAAACACTGTCACAGCCCCTTAACAACCATTGCACCATGGTGTGGTGTAACATGCCTGCCATTGACTCTTATGGGGAAATCATGATATGTGTTACATTGCAGTTTTATTCTTGCGATCCGGTTTGTGCACCGCTGCCCTGCGCTTAAACTTTGCTATAGTGCGAAAAATAAAATTAAAACTTTTTTTTATATTTTTTACATTTTTTTATGCCAATGGCTATATATTTAGCCATTGACATATATTAACAATATAATACATGTGTTTAGTCTGCTATTATGGCTCCGATTTTATGTTTGCAAAAATGTAAACCGTTTTTTACGCTTTACATTTCTGCATGCTTACACTATGCCTGCACCACTTCCTGGATCACTAAATACCTTCATTTGCATGCTACACTGCTGCAAATGGGGTAATTAGCATACAAGGGCTGGGAGCTGTGCAGGCATAGTGTATGCAGGTAGTGCACGTGGAAACAGCTCGTACCTGGATCGCTCACTAGCCATATTTGGTGGCAGAATGCCAACGCTATGCCTGCACGTGACACAAGCTTCATGAATCCCAGGGCATGTGTTCATTGCAGCACAATGCACACACAGTAGTACACTGTTTTGCATTCAGTAAGCAGCTCTACATGCCATGTAGAACTGCTCAAAACAGTAAACATCATGACATGCTAATTACAGCATAAGAAGCTGAATTGTATGCTACTCAGCCAGTTCAGGATGGAGTAGCTATTCAGCAAGCTATACAGAAACTATGTAGACTCAGTGTAGATTTTTCCAGTAAATTCCAAAACCTGTTGGAATACAGCCACAGAAGGTTCTCTACATGGAAACAATGTCAGGGGTTGCAGTTGCTGTTATACAAATTTATGTACAACATGCACAAGTCTATGCTGCTGCTGCTGGAAATAGACTCTGGCCAAGAAGGAGACCCCTGTTAACTTACCATGATTTGCATGATATGGAAATTGTAGGACACTACCTTGTGGATAGAAACACACTACAGGAACTCTGCAACTGCTGTCACTCACAACTGAGAGCAAGAACAAACCAAGGGGAACCAATACCTGTGGAATCTAAGGTATGCTTAGCACTTTGAATGTTAACTACAGGAAACTTTCAGAGGCCAAAAGGGCATAAGCTGAGGATATCACATGCATCAGCATCCAGGATCCTACATGAATTCCTGAATGCTATGCTACAACATGCTACTGATTGCAATCAAGTTTCCCTGTACACCCACAGAAATAGCAGGAAGACTACACATTGCAAGATCAAAACTCTTGAAACCCAACTTTGATGTGGCAACACACAAATAGTACTTGGCTCCCCCACACCCAAACCAACAGGAAAATGACTGTTTGCACAATCCAAGGAAAAACACATAATTCACTTGTTATGAATACTTTCCACACAACTTTCACAAAATGAGTACACATTTACTACATAAAAGTCAATTGTATATGATTGCTAGGTACCACTCACTTTGTCCAGCACTCCACTAGCAGTGTTTATGGGCCATCTTAGAAGCATTATACTCCCTGTGTCATTGACAATATAGTACTTTACACTGCCATGGAATAAGATAGAAAAGACTGTTAAGGTAGCCAGATTTAACAATAACACTTGTAATAACACTTATTAAGGCTATCTATTTATCTGTGAAATTCAATGCATGGCAAAAATGCCTATGCCAAGAGTGAAGTATAAGAGGTGCATACAGATAATTTAATTCTCTAATGCATATATGTATATATATATATCTATCTATATATATATATATATATATATATATATATATATATGTGTGTGTGTGTGTGTGTGTGTGTGTGTGTGTGTATATATATATATTTATATATATATATATATATATATATATATATATATATATATATATATATATAAAACAGTTTCCTTTGTAACATGTAAACAAATCTAGCATACACCTGAAAAATACAAACATACCTAAGCAGCATCAGAAGCCTTCTGTGCAGATAAGTCTAAAGGAATCTCAATCCTCTATGTTCTACAAATGCATAAATTATCTCACCTTCAAGTTCCCTAGCTACATGATTACCTTGTTATGGTGTAGACTCATGCCTGTGAGCACTATGAAGATGCAAATGAGGTGTGAACTCATTAGAATTGCTGAATGCTGATAAGAAACAAAGGCCAAGAAGGAGAAGTATTTTCAGACCCAGGGTAACATCACAACCGACATTCTTTGTGGAGCTTTTCTCCCCGAGCCTCTGCTGAAAAAGGGCCTTTTCAGCTCAGTCAGACACCCCTGGTTAACAAATGTAAAATTAAAATAAAATAAAATAAATAATAAAATAAATAAATGTGGAAATAGAGCACTACATGGTGGATAGAAACACACTTCAGGAACTCTGCAAACTTTGTCATCCTCATCTCAGAGCCAGGCCAAACCGAGTCAGTGGAGACAAAGGTATGTGTAACACTTAGAATCTTAGCTACAGGTACGTTTCAGAGACCAACAGGGTCATGTTGTGTGTGTCATAGGCATTAGCATCTAGGACATTCCATCAATTCCTGAACTGATACTCCAACATGCCAGTAACCACATATATTTTCCCCATACTCCTGAGGACAGGGCAGAAATATACAGGAGTTCTACCCTGTAGCAGACTACCCTGAAGTATTGGGTGTTATAGATTGCACACATATAGAAATTAAGACACTACCCAGGGAAAAGGGAAGGCTCTACCTTAATAGAAAGGGCTTCTGCTCTATTAACTGCCATGTGATATGTAATGACAAGGGAATCGTCTTGAATGTGTGTGCTGGCAACAACTCACATAACTGGTACACCTCCCAAGTGTATCAGATGTTTGCTAAGGGGGGGTATCCCACAGAGTCATTTACTGAGGAATAAAAGTTATGCACTGAAACCATGGCTGGTGACGCCCATCAGAAATGTGGACACACACACACACACACACACACACACACACACACACACACACACACACACACACACACACACACACACACTGAAGAATGCCATAATGAGTCATGCACTCAAACCAGAAATGTCATAGAGCCTGTGTTTGGGCTGCTGAATTGGCATTTCCAGTGCCTAGATACATCTGGGGGAGTATGTGCCATTCTACACCACATCATCCTGAGAAAACAGCTTCAGTATGATCAACAAGGGGAAGGAGCACACATCCCAACCCCAATGCCAAGGTCACCACAATACAGATGAAGAGTCAGAGGGGAACCCAGCAGCTGCTGTGGGTGTAGACAGATGTAGGAGTGCTCAATATGCCCTCACATTGGCTAAGAGACAATACATAGCACACTCACTGACCACCTACAGACCTAAAACCTTCCTCCCACCCCACATCCATATAGTAACATTGATGCAGGGCAACTCTCACAAACTTTACCTACCCATGTATTGGCTGTGTACTGCTTGCATCAGACAGAGTCTTACCTGAGCTAAAACTGTTGCAATCACTGCATTTACAAGGTAAGTATTGAACCTGGAGTGCATTATGTAATAATATGAATTAGTGGCATACTCTACATTTCGTTACTTGATAGTGTAAGCAAGTAAAAGGTGAAAGATTTGTACATAAATTACCTTAACATGTGACAGCAGAGACTTATTTCACTTATATGTGTCCATTAATAAGTAGTTAGCCTCAGGCATCAAAGATTCACACAGTCATACCTCTCAAAAGTAGTGATGGTCACTGCATGGCCTCAGTTTACCACTCATATGTTTGTACTGGAAAATCATTATAGAGAGATGTTAGAAAGTAATGATACACATTGCAGTTTCATATTTCACAATACTCACAAGATCATTCACAATAAAACTGGGAAATTTTGATGCTGTCAACTGTCTAACTTTCTAAGACCAATATAAGTCAAAGGCAGACTTACCAGTTCAACATCACAAATGCAGGTATTCTAAAACCCTGAGCATCAGACACAAAGCTTATATATCCCTGAATCTAAAATATACAAAACAGGGATATGGGATAGTTATCATCACTAGCACAGACTGTTGTGTGGGTGGCAGGAAGCCTAGGCTGACACAAAAGGTCAGTGAGTGTGTGTGAGTAAGAAAGAAAAGTAGTCAGACAGTTGGATACACCAACAAATGGCCAGTGAGACAACATGAGTTTTAAGCTGCATGGCTCAACCACATAACTGCTGTGTGCGCCTGTACTTGTGTTTTTCATTGTCAGCATGAACATAGCCAAGCTCTGTGCTAACTCTATGTCTTGGTATGTTAGACAGGTGTGAGCCGTGCATGGAAGAAGTGGCAGTTCATCGTTGCCATCCTCAAACATGAGAGCTGGCTCTGCCAGGAGTTGCACTGGCACATCCACACCCATGGTCAGATGCACTGCTGCTACCTGAATGTGAATGGTGTCTGCTGGAAGAGCTCCCTTCACTAGGAACCCGAGGACAACAACCCCATAGCCTGCCATGTTTGGGTGTGGACAGCTCACCCACTGACTGAGCAGTGGAAGAACTGCCACTATGGGAGATTGATTGGGCATCTCCACATTGGGTAACAGCAGTTGATGTGGTTGTCCTCCACCCATGAGGATACTTTTGCCCTGCCAGCAGATGTTCCATTGCAGACACCCCTCATTCCAATGTGTCATTCTTCCAGTCCACTGAATCGACAACACAGTGGATGCAGTCATGCATGCCAGTCTGTACCTCATCTACAAACCTAAGCATTTCTCTGGAGCATCTATGGGAACATGCATGTACTGCCATGATGGCCTTAACATACATTGAGTGGCACGGGAAGAGGCACCTTGATCAGGTGAAGGATGGACAGCAGGCCTCCTCTGAGCATCCCAAATAACCCTCCTGTGTGGCACCTTGCCCACACTTGGCTATAGCTATAGTCAACAGGTACTGAAGACACAGTAACAACACTTCACTGACCAATTGCCTTGCCCTCCACCTGTCCAACATCTGAGGGCTCACCAGAATTGGTAGGCTTAGTCCTACTGGATCTGTCTGATGGAACTGCAGAGGATGGCTGTATGGCAACCTCTGTGTCAGATACAACCGCTGCACTTCCCCCACCACAGCTGTGCTTCTGTTTGTTCACCATCATCATCAGAGTCTGCTGATACACTGACATCAGGTGGTAGAAGTCCCACCCTTCCACTGTCAGGATCACATGTGATTGTAAGCAACAAAGGAATAATTAATACCTAAACTACTATACTCCAATATATGCTAGCAAAACAACAGTGCTGTCACTATTGGATATTACAGCAATACACACTATAGTCCTGACATTAACATTACTTACTAAAATAATGCAAGTGAAGATGGTCCTGAAAGAAGTTAAGCAAAAGGTAAGAACAACATCATCACAATTATCAGTAACATGGGGGTAATACGTTTACCTCTTATATGTCCATTAACTATCCTTTCAACAAGAACTTGGATGAAAACTCCAACCTACGCTAATCAATCAAAATGGATTGTTAACTATAGCAATCTTCAATGCCACTCCCCCAAAAAATTATTATGAAACAGAAGTAATGCATTTATTTAAATTGTTTTACTGTACAATGACATTCAACAACTGAGATATAAAAGCCTATATGGAAGCTTTTCCTAACACAGGCTTACTGTCCCTGAAACAAATGTGCAGATGTCGAAGACATGCTGTTCTGCACTTTCCTGTGAGCTGTCTAGATCCCCAACAGTGAACACGAACCCTTCATTTGGTGTTAGTGGTGGTTCTGTAGCAGGCCCATTCTGTACACATTAAGTCATGGCCCACTGCAGCTGCTGTCCTCTGTGTAGATGTGATCATGTCGCTGGCCTTATGGTGCATCTGCTCAAATGTCCTGTCATGGCCAACCATGGCATTAACATAATTGACAATCTGCCATGAAATCTGCACTCTGCGTGACACATCTCCCCATTGATGATAACCTGGTTTTTAGAATTAGTAAAGGGTGGTCTTCATGGATTGAGATGCCTGGATGGCATAGTCCTAGGTGTCCTAAAAGACAACAAATGGATAATACACATAAGTATCACTTTACAACAAAATAACTGTTCCCAGATAAAATAGCAAAGGTAGCATCTCAGTATTACCCACTGGAGAAACATGAAACAGTCTAGAGATTTGAAATATGAACAAAAGGCTGGATGCAAAAAATGAAAGAGTAACAACAGCAGCATATCCTTGTTTGTTCCATAACAGAAATGCAGCTTTGCTTCCCCTCTTGCCCCCCCAAAAAAGAACAGGCAAATAAAACATTTTGCTAGCAAACCATCTTTGAAATGCTAAAAGTGTTATCAAATGAATAGTCCTGGAAGCATTTCCACAGATTTACCACAGAACATTCCATTTTAAGGTATTGTCAATCATGTACACATGTGAAATGCCTTGACAAATATACCCATGACATGAGTACACTTCTAACTAATGCATATAGATAAAAGTGTAAAAAACCTTTGTTTCAGATTTTTCTTAATTACATTCTAACGTATGCAGTATGTATCTGAGAAAATGCAAACATACCTTCTCAAATTCAGTAGTCCACGGTTGAGATATATCCCAAAGTAATAGCCTCTGTTCTGTGTCCTCACCTTCAGTTTTCCTAGCTACATTGTTGGCTTTTTATATGGTGTAACTTCAGGGCTGTTAGCACAGTGAAGATGCAAAATAAGTGTGAACACATTAGATTTTATGAATCCCAAATACCTGGCTCCGGGTATCAGATGTCAATATAGTGCAGGCACTCCCTAAGTAATTTTTTAAATGGATTGCAACTGTGAATGATTATTGGGTGGGAGAAGGAAAAATATGACAACACTTTAGGCTCCCCTACATCCAGTGGATGTGCCAGGTTAGACTTGAAAAGTGTTAGATGTAAGGTTGGAAATGTAAGCAAGCAGCACACAATTGACATGTTCTGTTCATTAACATCCAACTTCCCCTTCATTTGTCAGCAACTTCATATGATATTATTTCCATTTAATATCCTCACACATTTTATCACTGTTACCTCACAGCAAGAGGTTCTCCGGTTTGCTTCTCAGTAACAGTACCTTCTGTGTGGAATCTGCATGTCCTCCCTGTGGTAATGTGGTTTTCCTACAGGTGCTCCAGTTTCATCCCACATTCCAAAAACATGCAGTAGGTGGATTAGACACTTTAAACTGGCCATAGGTGAGAGTGTGTGTGCAAGTGTGTGGTACAAATGAACTACTGTGGCAGAGTTAGCCACTTGTTGGTGTAAACTGTATTGTTCATTAACTGGCCAGTAATCAAGGAGTCTCAATCCTCACCACTAGCACCAGTGAGGGGTGTCCACATTGGGAGGGATAACAAATACACACAGTAAAGTACAATTTCCTTTAAGAGCAGGCATTGATCACAGTCAGTCTGGGGCTGGTTTCTCCTTTTCTCTCCAGATCCCAAATAAGACTCCCCACTGGCACAGCTGTAGAGCACAGATCTCAGCCAAGTAGTCAAGCCAAAACCTCTAGTGCCCTCTCTGTCCAATCAGTGCTTCATGTCCCTGCCCAAGTAGCTGACACACACACACACTTTGAGATTTGGTTTATATACAAACACACAGACACTCTTGGGGAAAGCTGACACAGGTTCTCCAGCTATGCCCCCTTCTGCAGGGTATAAGGTAGTAATCACTGCCACCAACTACTCTTATCAGCTACTAAACGGCCCTTACCAAAGGGTGTCCAATTATTACTGTGCAATAATATTATCCAATTAGTAAGTGTGATGAACAACCAGGCTTATTTGGAGTAGATTTGTACAGTATCACTATATACATGCAATGTACTCTAGAGCTTAAATTATCTCTACACAAAACAGCCACCGTTGAAAGGTTTAAACATATTTAATAATAAGTAATAAAAACACAAAACAAATATTCTCAGTGCAACACAGTGCTAGTCAAGAGTTCAGAAATCACAGGAAAATGATTAAAATAATACTGTAGAATAGTCTGACATAAATATAGAAAACAGCTAGACTAAATCTACTATGTTTTATACATTTCCTAAGAGAAACACTAAAGTCTAAGATCCTACTTACATGCAGACAGATCAAAGCAAGTACTGGTGAGTGGTCAGTTCTGAAGACAAATGTAAAATGCTCTGATTCTCTCGCTCTGAGAAAGTCTTAAAAATAATAAATCACTGCTGACTCATTTTAGATTACATTATTTTTCTCGGGTTCCCAGGCTAACAGAAACTCAGAGTTTTAACATTTCTTTGATCTTGCACCTGGCCAGAAAACTACATCAATAGAAGACATTATATATGTAAAATCTAGCAATTAACTCTGGTCTCAAAACAATAGAAGGAATTCCTCAGTCCAGACATTATGTCTCCTAGCTTTGAGATCAAACAGTCATACAATGTTTGACATCAGCTTTCTTCCAGCAGAGTGCACTGTCGTTACATTTTTGAAGTTCAACATTTAACACAGTTTTCTTACATTTTAAGAGGACAAGCCTGTAGATAATATTCATATTTACAATGACATAGATTTATCTACAAAATTCTATCTAGCTAGGCTGGCAGCCTTCACATATCTTAACATAAACTTTGGCTCATGATGATTGTCACTGCTGAAGTGACACCCCAACCCCCATGTGCAAAATGGGAAAAGGGGTTGAGGATGGATGGATGGATGGATGGATGGATGGATGGATCCACATGCATTTTAAGGCCAATGATATAGAATGGCTTACAAAGGACATGTCTCATTTTACTGGTCAGATAAGAGAAGAATGACCAACAAACAGAGAGAGGTAAGCTAGAGCTGTATATTTGCAAGGAATAGTTATAACTGGTTGTATGATCACTTAATGCACTGCATCCAAAATAATAAATGTACAAAAAACAACTGTATGGTTTCATATCACTGTAGATGGTATTGCAGTTGGTTGTATCAAGAATGATTTCAGTTCCTTGCTGCCAAGCTGTTTGTGTTGCAAAGAGGGATAAGACACCCCTGCTCTGTTCTGAAGGTTCACTGAAGAAATGAAAACAATGCCCTATTTAAGCATATCAATATTTACCCCACACACACCTTCAAATTTTGTGCTATTGACCATGTAGATTTGGGACCAAGTGAAGGGACGTCTGATGACTTTTTAGAGTATAAAGAACTGAGGTGTCAGATTAAAACCAATGCATGTGAACCACCTGGGCTGAATGACAGGATGTCATTATGCCCATTACTGAAACTCAAATCTGCTTTTTTATGTAAAGAAAAATAGCAATTTATTGGCTTTTTAATTCTGATATCACTGTTTTTCAACAGGTTTTCCCTGTATTTTCAAGTTTCATTGTTGTAGGAGTATTATGCATTTTTTTTCTATTGAACAAACTTTGTGATATGATTTTAAACATAGGAGGGGATTGCTGTGAGATTTCTGTGTGTTTTTACCAATGAGAAGGCAGGAGTGAGTATTTTAAGAGAGTTAATTGATTTGTTTATTATTCTAGAGAAGTCTATTACCAAGACGAAAGCGCTAAATAAAGACGGTGTGGAGTGGTACTTTTGGTCTTCGGTGGTTTCCTGCATCAATCATTTAATTTCAGTCCCTTGCTGCTGAGCTGTTTGTGTTGCAAAGAGGGTTAAGTCACCCTTGCTGCATTCTGAAAGTTCACTGTAGTGAGAGTTCAAATCCATATCTATGTAGAAATACCTCATTTGAACAAAGATTTTCTAGTGTGTATTTCATAGATTGATTTTCTTCATTTCCTCTACGTGTCCTTTATTTTTTTTGCTTTTCCTTCTTGTTGTTTTTTTTTTTTTTTAATTTTTATTTTGTTTGGGGCAAGTGTTTGTACAATACACCACTTGGTTCAATAATGGAAAATGCAGCAAAATGAATGTCAGGTTTGGTTGTGCTTATGTTGTTCGAGCAAAGTACAGCAGTGAGCAAACTTGACAACTGGACCACCCAGGAAGCATACAGTACACCTTCAGACAGGACCCCAGCAGCCAATACTAGAAAGCGGATACATTTAATTAATTGTGTTGGGCACTACTCAAACCCACTAAGTGGAGTTGCATGGGGGTTAACACAGAGACCTTAAGAATGAGTAATAAATTAGAGAATGTCATGCAACTAGCCCTGTGGCAGCAGCTGTAAGGGTAGGGCTGGAGTAGAGATGCTCCTGTGTTATAGTACAGAGTATGCAACATTTTTGTTACTGTTGTAGCAGGAGAGTTTATAGCAATGAACCAAAAAGAAAGTCATGTCATTTCATTCTTGTGGCAACAACTGTAAGTATAGGAATGCCATACACATGGTTCTGGGTCCTAATCCAGGATATTCCATACACCTTTACTGTTGTTCCACTTACCATTATATTCACTCTCACTTAATAACACTTTAAAAGTGGAGCTGATATGAATTATATGTATGAAGGATGAGACACCATTATTGTGTTTTCAGATGTATGACTGAGGGCATACTGTGTACTATGGTTCCGTAAATTTAATTCTGCTATCGGGACTTGTACAATTGGACCTATATCCAATAACCTTGTTAGGTCACACACATACATGTGTAACAACTCATACTGTCACCTGTATTTATGCATGATTACTGATTATAAGAAGGACTTCAGGTGGGGAGCGAAGTATGTTTTAGATGTAGAAATTGAGAGAAACATTAGTTATAATATTAAAACTAAAGTACATAGGAAGTTTGAAAGTGGAAATCAGTTCCTACATGGATTTAGCTGCCACCCCCCCATACACTTCGAGCTTTACCTTATGGGAAGTTTTTTGAGATTGCAAATATTATGCAGTGATGATGGGGAGTTTTATAAAGAATTAAGTGAGACGTTCAGTAGGACAGGATAGAATAGTGAAGTTTTGTTGGATGGTTTGAGTAAATTAAATAAGGATATTCAAAAAAATCCCCGGTTGGTATATATGGGGATGTTTCTACATATGGGGGGGGGGGGTCAGCAAAGAACCTATTTTTTTGTCACTAGTTATAACTTATTTAGTACTGAGTTGATCAAGATATTAAACTTTTATTGGGGTTTTTAGTACAGCTTAAGGATTTTGTAGATGTGTTGGAGAGTAGGCCATGTATTTCATACAAACACGGTAGAAGCATAGGCTGTCCCTTGTGGTAGATGTTTATGTTGTAATTTTGCATTTGAGAGTTTCCCCAAATTGATGGCCATAAATATGAAGTCCGGGGAAATTATAGGTGTGATAGTGTAGAAGTACTGTATACATTTAGATGCCCGTGCAGGAAATTTTATATTGGTGAGAGCAAAAGGTTGTTTGGTACACGAGTAACAGATCATGTCAGGGATATAAAAAATGCAGAATAGACAGTCCAGTGGTTTTACATTTAAACATTTTTCATGATAGCAGTGTGGCTGGACTCCAGACAACTATTTTGGAACAAATAAATGTTGGACCTTTTGATGAGATGAATGTAAAAGCAAGTTGCTATAGAATGAATCAATTTATATTTTAAAGTTTGATACACTGGCCCCTAAGGGGTTAAATATAGAGTGCGATTGGAGAATGTTATTATGATTGTTTTACTGTTTAATGTGTTAAGTGGAAGTAAGGTGATTGCATATAAGGCATGTTCATGTAGTGAGATTTTATACTCTGTAAAGGCTGTTAAGCTCGAGGTGGTAGAGAATGTTATTGTTTTGGTTTAATAAAAGAGTTTTTCCAAATTCTGGCCATTGGTTTGGTGGTATATGATTCCTGACTATGCCTGAGCAGCACTTCTTCTGTGACAAAGATGGAAAATCAACACCGTGGAAGAAGAATTTTGTCCTTAATGCCTGGGTTTAAATCCCACACTGTAAAAGTAAATTTTCCTCAGTACATCAAGACGAAAATAAAAATATGTCAGATCATTACATTTACATTCCCAGTTTATGTCTGCATACTTTACTCACCTAACAGTTACCTTCCAATATCCAATATATATTTGAAGGCTACATCAGTAGACACCTCTCAAACTAAGGCCAAGTGTCAGATTAACCTTTCCTTTACAATTATTTAATTCTTCCCTGCTTGGCACTGCTGCTCTCCACTTAACATCAGACAAACATTTTGCTCAGGTTTGACACTACCAGTAAACGTGATAGCTGGAATTAGAGGGAAAGCATCAGTCTCCATTTCTCTAGTTCTGCTGGTAGACACGGCTGACATTGGTGGGGAAGGTGCCAGAGGTGGGGTGTCCAGGAGTCCAGGATATTTGTTGGACTCCTGGTAAATCACCACAGCCAAAGGCTTCTGCAAAGGGACTATTGTGGCTCCCAGTAGAAGTCTGAGACATGGAATAGTTTTCCCCAGGCTGTATCTAGTACTACTGGTGTCCTGTGCACTGGAGAGCAATGTAGGCATCATTTTAATAACCTACAAAGGAGAAAAATAGACACTGTCAACTACTGTTTGGAGGAATTTGAGACTGGGGACAGCCACAGCTGTGTTACTATGAAATTAAGAGAGTACTTGTAAGATGTAGAAAGCTTAATGTATGCAAGACTGATATGCATAATGCACTTCTGTTCTTTTCTGTTTTTTCCCCAGCTGACAGGAAGCATGAATTCAATGTGCAGGCTAATGTTACTCTGTTGAAGAGACTGAGGGAAACAAGTAGTATGTGTACAATAGAAGGGAAATGTTATTGTAGCATTAAAAGTTAAAGGTAGCTTCTTCAGTATTTTATAGAGGTGTATGAAATTCAGCATGCACATCCCAATTGTAAAATCAAGTATGCGTGCATTAGTCTGTAGTATAAATGAATTGCAAGAGTCCAATATTAAACCGTAGTCAAAGGTTGTGGATTCAAATACCACAACTGACAACTATAAAATACTGTTATTTCTTTCATAATATTTGTGTTAGATTAAAAACTCTCTACCAGTAGCACAAATGGTCTGCTGCAAACTGCAATCTGTATAATTGGAACATGCATATGTGCAATATATGCACATTTTAAGGATTACTTTTAGCAATCTGTAGTATTCCGTGTATCTGTTAGGATGTATACTTAAATGTAAAACTTCAGATAAAATAGCTGTCTAATTGTATTAATGCATTGTATGTCACATATGATGGTACTAATTTTATCTCTTTTTTCTCTCATCCCAACCCTTATCTGCCTTTTTTTATTTTCTACTATGTGCCATAAAAATGTCTCCATATCATCCATGTGTATCACATCACTAAATGCTCCACAACACAGTGAGGTAGGCCAGCCCCAGTGGCTCAGCCTACCCCCCACTTCACTGGCTCCAACACCTATGCCCAGCGTATCTGGAAGCCAACCTGGCAGCACTGTCTCTGCTGCTCCTGCACTACCTGCACCCGCAAGTAGTCCTGGCCCAGAAGCTGGTGCAGTGGTACCCTCCAGGAGCAGTGACAGAGGTGGTGATTTCATCCACACTGATTTGCCAGGAATGGTGCATAGGGTCATGTGCCACACCATTGGTGTATGCCTATGGTGGATTGAAAGGCTGTTCTCTCTCATGGTCCATAGGAGGAGGAGAATAAGATGTCAAGCACTGCAGCCACCAGCCGAGTAAGGGGACAATGATGAATGTCCAGTGGGTGAAGACTCGAGTCTCACTTTCTCCAGCCTTGGCATGCATGAGACTGTGTTGTCCTCTCTCTCATCCCAGTCATGGCATCCCCCAGTCATTTGCATCCACCACTATCACTGTCTCTTGTCTTGTTTCTCTTGTATGTTTGCAATTGCTTCCTCACCTACTCAGAAATACCTATGCCCCCTACCTCAACATTCCACTCTTACTGAAATGAAAAATAAAATGTGCACCTGCCCCACAAAAAAATATCACTCCATACATAGATCTTCATTTTGCACTCATGTCTTCTTGACACACTTGATTTGGTTCAATTGGCTGTATAACATGATTGCATTTTGGTAACCCCTGTTTGTGGAGGTAACAGTCCAAATTCAATTAATATTCTGCAAATATTTTCAGGTTACACTATTAAAGAAATGAATAGCTATGGTTCTTTCCTAACTCTTCCTGCACATTCCTGTACTGAATTCCCTTTGCTCTTCTCCCTGCTTTCTGCCCATTTCACCATTTTCCTATCTACCCAATATCAACACCTTTAATCAGATCAAAAAATAGAATCACACACAACACACATAAGTAGCAGAAAAAGCAATGGATCAATATGCTTTTTGGCTCTATGTTTGTGTGGAGGTATGCATCACGCCTCAATGTGCAGTGACAGTGAGCAGCAACAAAATGCTACAGTTACCTTCATGCAATGCCCCTTAATCAAATGGAGCTATGCCAACACAACAGCAACACATGTATTATACAGCATTCATGTCAGTGCATTATCAATGTTTATTTTAAAGTATTTAAAAGAATTAGATACTCCTGGATTTGAACCCAGTGTAATCTGGAATAAAAAAGAAATGTGTTAATGCATTTACACCTTCTGCCAGACAGTCAGTCAAGGACCAGCTGTGTTTCATAGGCTCAGTACTAATTCTCAGACTTTTCACAATATGGTTTCCATTTGCGCAATGCTTAACTATGTGCAAACATGGAAAATATTGAAAATGCATATCTTACATGTGTATGGAAACATGTTGCCAACTGTTGCACAAACCCACTGCTCACCGCATTACGAAGAAGTAAATATTATGTATTACTGGTGTTTACTATCCATTTCCTGTATATGCAGAAAAAACAAGGAACATTCCACCACAGTGAAATAAGCATAACACTTTAATGGATAAAAACAACTTATATCCTCAAAATCAGGATAAGCACTTTCAGCAATATGCCTTCTTCAGATCCTGATTAATTAGTGCTGAGCGTGTTATTTTTAAAAAGACAGACATCCAATCAGAGTGCAAACTTTTGAATCACATGACACATTAAAATAAAATACCAATTGGCATAATTCATCAACTATTATGGTTGACTAGTCATTCTTTGTATGCATAAAGATTTTGACTTTACAGCCAATTAAATAATTTCTTAGTCTCTTCCTCATTATTTTCTCCAATAGAGAGGAATTAACCCAAACCAAGTCTTTCAACCAATAATAAACATAGGCTTGCCAAGCCCCTCTTTGCCATCCAACAAAAACTTAGTTGAAACTAACCAATGAGTTTAGGCTTTGCCTACAGATCAACCAGCCAATGTAATCATAGTAAGAGCGAAGAAAACTTATTTCTTTCCATGAATGCATCTGTCTTTAATAAATTTTAAAAATCACTTATCGGTTGTTATTTCAGTTCAACTTCAAGACATCTTTGCCTATAGCACTTTCTTTATCACAAAAAACTTTATAGAATGTTTTATTTTTTGTGCTTACACATCTCCACAGAAATGGCAAACTCATATTATCATCCATAGGTTGCATTCCTTTCATAATTTCATGCTGCTTTTAATACCTTTTAATTTTTAATTTAATCCCAAAGCAATTAAATGTTGCTCATATTATGATGAAAAGTGGCATGGTTGCTATTATTCATTCTCTGGCCAATTGGCATATTCAGTTCACATTTACACCCAATAGAGGCCATCACCAAGCTAGACAGCTTTATGTGCTACTTCGCTTTATGCGAACATTTCTTCGGCATATCAAAATATCAGGTTAATACTGCCTTCCACAAAGTTATATTTCCTAAATGGACATTGTGCTATATTTTAATACATTTGTATTTGGTTAAATACAAAAGAATGCTCCTGAAAAGGCTCTTACATTTTATAGTTAGATTCTGCAAAGCTTCTTGTGCTGATGTAATGTGAACTAGCGTGGTTGATACGATTAATATTTGGCCACTCGGCATATCAGTTGGCTTGGGTTAATTCCTCTCTATTGGAAAAAATAATGAGCAAAAGACTAATAAATTATTTAATTGGCTGCAAAGTCGAAGGCTTTATGCATACAAAGAATGAGTAGTCAACCCTAATAGTTGATGAATTATGCCAATTTGCATTTTATTTTAATGTGTCATGTGATTCAAAAGTTTGCACTGTGATTGGATGTCTGTCTTTTTAAAATGAAGATGCTCAGGACTAATTAATCAGGATCTGAAGAAAGCATATTGCTGAAAGTGCTTGTCCTGGTTCTGAGGATATAAGTTGTTTTTATCCATTAATGTTTTATGCTTCTTTCACTGTGGTGGAATGTTCCTTGTTTTTTCTGCATTTTCCTGTTTATCCTGGAACAGATTCACTTCAGAAGTTGGAAATATTGAAATCTTGAATTTCAGTATCTCGAGCCCAAGAAGTGGAATCCACAAAACAACTAAAAGTAAAAACCACGAAATTCAAAACCTTAAATACCAGAAGTTCTGAATTTTGCGGTTTTACTACACACACACACACACACACACACACACACACACACACACACACACACACACACACACACACACACACACACACACACCATCCCCCACACAAACCCACACAATCACTCTACTACATGAAAGCTTTGCCCCCCCCCACACCCCCTACTTAAATATTCTCACTGTGAGGTCATACTACATACAAACACACAGAAAACACCACCACACAAGCTATTTTCTCTTTGCATACACACATCACAGCAACAAAACACACTGACACACATCACAGCCCCTACCCAAACTCATTAACACACACACACACTTACCTGAATAGATGACCATAGTGGAACTTTAGAAGGGCAAAATTTAAAACCTCCGATATTCAAGGTTTTAAATTTCGTGCTTCTAAACTTTCACTATTATGTGGATTCAGCTTCTTGGGCTTGAAATACTGAAATTTGAGATTTCAGTATTTCGAGCTTCTGAACGGGACCCCCTGGAACGTACTTTGGTAGTGTATACCTGTTTTTCTCTTGGATTACTTTGCTTTATCGAGGTTACACTACACACAGTTTTTTTGCTGAAATGGAATTGAACAACAGTCATGTTTCTGAGATGGAAATACTAAGAAAAAGAATGGCAACAGAGTAAATAACAGGTACTTTGAATCTTTTATTACAGTTGGATTTGGATAGAACTGAAATAACTATGCCTTTGATTGAAACTGTAGATCTGGGGTTTGAGGAGATTTATAAAACAGTAGAAAATGCAGCATATCATTTAAAATGGCTGCAATGGCAATGCTTCCACATGGAAGCTTGCCTTCACCAACAGCTGATACCATGAGGATTATGAGTGAAATGCATGCCTAGTTATGGGAATATGTACCCGGAACTCCTAGCCAAATGGCAAGCTATAAACATCCAGACCAGTTTTAATTGCATGAAACTACTTATAGACTTTTTCAAACCACAGGAAGAAGAAACTAGTATTTTAATTGAGACTAAACAAAAAGGACTTGAACATATGAAACTTTCAGATGTCATTTTAAGTAAACTAGAGAATCTACAGGAGAAACTAACAGCCTATGAATGGAAACTTAAGGAAATGCAAAATCAGAAGTTGCTGCAGGACTTTAATGACATCAAACAGGGTCATTTATTTGAATGGCTGAAGACAACGAATTATAATGACAAATGGAAAGACCAAATTAGCAAGACAAGTAACATAGAACCTCATAGACAGGAAAAGAGGATGCCAAGAGTTATGGCCAATGTGAAAGTACATCATAGTAATGAAACTAGAATAGCTAGAAACTTAATGAACAGGAGTGTTAGTCATATGGAAGAAAAGATTGAAAGTGTAGGCCAAGATGCCAGTGGCAATACAAAGAACCCTTTACTAATAATACAGTGATTGAATTTACTGATGAAGAATGGACTAATGGAACGAGAACAGTGCCTAAGAAGGGAGCTGCACATCTACCTATAGAACAGCAGCTTCCTTTTTTAATACAAACCAAAGAACAACGAACAGCCAGGTCAATGAGCAGAGAAAGGAAAAGAAGGAAAATGTGAAGAAAAACTCATAAGTTGTTAACTTATCGGAATGTAGGCTAATACAAGAACAGATGAATGTTCTGGAAAAGGGGTTGAGTTTATACCATCAATTAAATCAACATTCAATGAATTTGCTAAAGATTTGAAGTGTTTCAGAAGAAATGTTACACTGAAACACATTTTTGGTAATAACAGCAACCAAATAGGGGGTCAGGAATGAAGAAAGTATAGAAAACCCAGTGCATTTGTACCATGTAGCCATCCTACAATGGATACTTTCATGTGTCTCTGTGAGCAAGAGGTCTTTGAGATTAGAGAGAAAAAGAAAGGCAGTCATTACTTTAACTTAACTCAAGGAGAGTTTGAGGCTTTGAAAGAACTACAGAAGAGAAATGACATCATTATTAAGCCCACTGATAAAGGAGGTGCGGTGGAAGTAATGGGTACAGAATTCAGTGTCAGAAGTATTTATAAAATGTTAAATGACCAAGATACATATAAAAAGATCAGTTAGAAAGATCTTGAAGTTGAAGATCAATGATACCTTTTATGAGCTATTAATGGAAAGAAGTATCAGTAAGGATATGTATGAATTTTTTATGGTTGAGCATCCTGTAGTACCTACTATTAGTGGGTTACCAAAGATTCACAAAGACCATCATGTGCCCGAGAATGGCAGGATGATGCTGGTCTATGGAACCTTTGTCTTTTTACTTAGAAGATGAGCTTAAGAAATACTTTGAGCAAGTTCCAACAGTAATAAAAGATACAGCACAGTTTTTAAATCAACATTTTGAAGTGATGAAGGATAAATCCAACCTCTCTGAGTTTCTTTTGGTCACTGTGGACGTTAACAATCTATTTACATGCATACCTAATCAATATGGCATAGAGGCCATGTAAGCTCTATTAAGAGAAGAAAAGAAGGATTCATATGTTATATGCACATTATTAGAGAAGGTGCTAGAGAATGATGTATTTGTCTATGATAACACTTATTTTTTAGCAAAAGTTGGGAGTGGCAATGGGCACCCCCTGTGTAAATAGTTATGCCAATTTGGTTCTAGCCCAATGGGAGAAAACATGGGCCATTGATAAAGGAAATCTATGAGCTAAGAATATTGCACTATATAATTGATTTGTGGATGATATCTTTGTCCTATGGGATGGGGATGAAAAAGGAATCGATGGATTTGTTGAATATTTGAAAAATACAACTACTTTTCTTAAATTTGAAGTCACTGTATCTAGAAAAATGGTGGACTTTTTGGATGTGGAATTGTTATTAGATCCCACAGAGGGAATAGACACCATGCTCTCCAGGAAATCAATGTGGAGAAATCACATGTTACATCATTCTAGTATGCATCCTAGGCACATATTCCACAATATAGTGGACAACCAAGTGACACACATATCTAGGTTATACACACAAGAAGATACTTTTATTCGAGAAGATAATACATTGCTATGTGATTTTGTTGAATGAGGATACAAAATGGACAAAATTAAGATGAATAAGGAGCACGCTTTGACAGTAAGGGCTAAAAAGTGCAAACCATATTATTCAGCATCCTATCAACAAAAAATATCACAAAAAATTTGAATACCTCTGTTTATAAAGATAGGAAAAGTAGACCACAACCACTGAGAGTGAGCATTACCTATAGTACAGATAATGCTGTAATATGCTCATTGATCAAGAAATATTGGCCCATTTTGACATCAGATAATAAACAGAAAGAAATAGGAGAGGTTCCTCATTTTACTTTCAAGAATAGGAAGAACCTGAAAAGAATGTTATGTAGCAAGAATGGATCAAGATCGATCAATAGTAAACCTTCCCACAAAATGGGCACCTATAGATGTGGTGCATGCAAGGCATGTTCAGTAATTAACACTAATAATAACATTATCCATCCTATTACTGAGAAAAGATACTGGTTTCATGGCTATGCTGTCAAAATAAAAATGCTATCTATATTGCCACACGTGACAGTTGTCCAAGTTATTATGTAAGGAAGATGAACAGGATGTTGAAAGAATGCATATTTAAACATCAGTCAGACATCAGGAATCATACAAAGACTAATGCTCTATACACTCATATTCGAGTGAATATTACACATTCCTTCACCATTATGGGCATTTCAAATATAGAACCCACAGCAAGGGAAGCAGATTTAATTTAATAAAACTGAAATAGAAGAGGCCAAATGGATTATGTATCTGAGAGCTGACCATTCACCTTGTCTAAATGGACAAGTACCATTGAAACACTTTCTGAAAGAAAGGAGATTAAGTACTAAAAAATAGAACTACTTAGGTATACAATAATAGTTTTTTCCTCCATTGGCCATCTAATTTGTAGCTATGGACATTTGTTTTACATTTTTGATATCTATTATAAGAAAGAAGTAGCTGAGAAAATTTCTATATATGGACATCTGCTCAAAAGTACTGTCTATTCAACAATAATACAATTTCATTAATAAGCTTTCACTTCATTTTTATTGGTCATAAATGAGAAATCTATGCATTGATGGGCCACAAAATGAATAATAATAATTTTATGGCTTGAAATCACTTTATGACGTAAAGATATGTATGGAAGCAAAGCATGAATATCAAGAAATTTCCTAAGAACAATATTTTGGTGTAAATCAAATCAAGACTACATTGAAAAGCTGTAGAAAGTTTATGTAAGGAGTATAACCTTGTCAAAGGTCTATGCCATTATACTTTTTTTCTGAAGGGCCTCTGTTGGTTATAAATGCAAATCCTAAATACCGATTGGCTAGAAAAAGAATAGTAACAACTCTATGGTTCACAAACATATTATGACCCAAGGCTCATTGAGGAAGGAAAAGAACATACTGTAAGAATCCCTGCAAGAGCATTCATTTGGAGAGCACTAATTCCAAACATATTATACTATATTGTAGCATAAAGTTTATGAAAAGGTAGATAGCCTTGTAGATGGCACAGTCTATCTTGGAGATAAGTAAATATTAGAATGAAGCAGTAGAATAGTTCCCTGATAAGCAAAGTTTTATTCACAAAGATGATTTGCTGTTTGCCTTAGTTACTTTCAAATCATGAAGGATAATACCTTCATTCCTATTATCTTCTTTGTGGAAGCATAAGTTCAAGAGCAGAACACTATTATGGGTATCAGAAAGCAGTTTATAGCTCATGAAAGGGTTATAAATCTGCAGGTGTTATCTGTAACCTGCTGCTCCACTGGAGATATTTTTGTACAAAAATGAAGTACTACACAAAGCTATCTTGCACGTGAATGGTATCTATCGACCTTAAATGTGAGTCTGATATATCGATGGTCAAGAAAACAAATAGTAATAACCATGTTATTTTGAATTTTATTGTGAATCTAAGGTGCTTTATGGAAGTACTATTATAATAGTCTTAGCAAGAGTATCTATTTGGGCAAGATGAAATTAATAACACATCAAAAATGCATCTCAAAATTCAAGAAAACATTGTTGATTTACAGATGTTATTCTGCAGAAGACCCTTTTAGCTTGCCGCTTTCTTTTAGATATGACCACAAGCACAATATTATATAAATCATTAGGCAAGGGAAGTTTTATTCAGAAAGAAAGTATGACATTTGCCTTAAAATAGTAGCCATTGAGTGTTTTTTTAAATTTCAGATTATGATGTTATCTCATTACCTGTCAATAATTTCTACTGGCTGTTAATGTGATTCCTCCAAGCCAATTGGCTAGGAAATGAACAACAACAATGATGTTGTTTTAAATCATATTGTGTTTGTGGATGGTGTATATTGGTGATAACTATTAATTCCCTATGACGATTCAAAAGAATAATATTAATCATTGCTCTGCGAACCATGATTTCTGAGGCACTTCTTTGCCATCATCTCAGAGAAATGCATTTACAAAGTGAATTATTATCTAATGTTCCCATGTCTGTCGATGGTTTCTATGCTGTGAACATGAATTTGACATGCCGATTGGCCAGAGATTAATAGTAACAATTACATTACTTTACATCACAAAGTGAGACAAGCTGCTTTGTGAAAGTTTAATCATAAATTACAAGAGCCTTTTCAAGAGTATTCCTTTGGACTAAATAAAGTATACATTTTCATGAAGGGAATATAACTTTGAGGAAGGCAGTATTAACTTGTATTTTGATATGCTGGAGAAATGTTTGCATCAATTGAAGTAGTACATAAAGCTTCTCAGATTGTGGATGGTTTCTATTGGGTGTAAATGTGAATTTGATATGCCAGTTGGCCAAAGATTAATAGTATCAACCATGCTAGTTCACATTACAAAATGAGTTAAGATACTTTGCAAAATCTAACCATAAAATGTGAGAGCCTTTTCAGGAGCATTCTTTTGTATTTAAAGAAATACAAATTTATTAAAATATAGCACAAAGTCTATTTAAGAAATATAACTTTGTGGAAGGAAGTATTAACCTGATATTTCGATATGCCAAAGAAATGTTCTCATAAAGCAAAGTAGCACATAAAGCTGTCTAGCTTGGTGATGGCCTCTATTGGGTGTAAATGTGAATTGAATATGCCAATTGGCCAGAGAATGAATAATAGCAACCATGCCACTTTTCATCATAATATGAGCAACATTTAATTGCTTTGGGATTAAATTAAAAATTAAAATGTATCAAAAGCAGCAAGAAATTATGAAAGGAATGTAACCTATGGATGATAATATGAGTTTGCCGTTTCTGCGGAGATGCGTAAGCACAAAAATAAAGCATTCTATAAAGTTTTTTTGTGATAAAGAAAGTGTTATAGGCAAAGATGTCTTGAAGTTGAATAGAAATAACAATGAATAAGTGATTTTTAAAGTTTATTAAAGACAGATGCATTCATGGAAAAAAAAATTCTTCACTTTTACTATGATTACATTGGCTGGTTGATCTGTAGGCACAGCTTGACCTCATTGGGTAGTTTCAACTAAATTTTTGTTGAATGGCAAAGAGGGGCTTGGCAAGCCTATGTTAATTTTGGTTGAAAGACTTGGTTTGAGTTAATTCCTCTCTATTGGAAAAAATGAGGAAGAGACTAAGAAATTATTTAATTGGCTGTAAAGTCAAAGTCTTTATGCATACAAAGAATGACTAATCAACCCTAATAGTTGATGAATTATGCCAATTTGCATTTTATTTTAATGTGGCATGTGATTCAAAAGTTTGCAGTGTGATTGGATGTCTGTCTTTTTAAAAAATAAGATGCTCAGGACTAATTAATCAGGATCTGAAGAAGGCATATTGCCGAAAGTGCTTGTCCAGGTTCTAAGGATATAAGTTGTTTTTATCCATTAAAGTGTTATGCTTATTTTGCTGTGGTGGAACCTTCCTTGTTTTTTCTGCATTTTCCTGTTTATCCTGGAATGTACTTTGATAGTGTATATCTGATTTTCTCCTGGATCATTTCTTGTCTATGACATGAAATTACATGTGGAAACATAACAGATTGAAGGCCTTAACTAACAATATGTCACATATTTACAATACAGCCATGTGTTGTCTTACCTAAGAAATGCAACCCTGGTGTCTCAGTACTTTTTCCACACACATATCACCTACAATACTATCAAATGTTGAATGATATGCAATACACTTCACTCTGGCAATATGCAGAACTACAGATATTGATCCATAAGCTTAAAAAGCCTTATCTGCAAGGCTAGGGAAGGAATCAGCAATGATCTTACCCACAGGGAAATAGGTGACCTTCAACACACTTGACCCAACCCATTTTGGTTTTGTCAAGGATATATCTTGCTTGTTAAACCTAGTGCACTTCTTTGATCCTACCACAAAGACTTGGATGCGGGATAATGGGACATACGGCAAATGATGAGTTATCCAAGGCATTTGACACTATCCCCCATTCAGGTATCATAAAGAAAACCTCCCATCTGGGAATTAATCCATACATTACTAGATGGATAGCCAACTGGCTCACTTACAGAACAAACACCCACTATAAAAGTTGGAGACAACACTTCCACCTCTAGACAACTTACCAGTGGAATAACACAAGGATAGGTGCTGGGCTCTCAACTGTTTGGAATCTATTCCTCTGAAATCCAGGAAAAGGTAGATGTCCTTTGGCTTTCCAAGTTTGCAGATGACTGTCAACTGGATGCATTCATATAGAGATCCCCAACGATGTTAACATATTACAGAAGGGGCTGACACAGGCATATGATTGGTGCCAAGCTCATGGACAAAACCTTATAGCAAAAAATGACTAATTGTCCCCTTTGGCAATGAAGTACCCTTACTAATTAAACTATATATAGCATCCATCTAAGCTCAGACAGAGTGTTGTAAGACTTGGAAACATATATTGATAGCAATCAACACTTTAATCAGTATGTGCCCATGGTGGTGAGACAGCCATTCTACATTACATATCTCATAAATAAGGCCATCACATCCAAGACAAGGGAGATAATAGCTCCACTTTACTCTACCTTTATTGGGCTACTAATTGAATACAATGTTCCCTTCTGTCTGCACCTTACCAGACACCTGCAGGAACTGAAGAAAACACAGAGTTTTTTGACCAGGATGCTGGACATCTGCAAATCAAATAGGACAAGAATAACTTACTCCATGGATCTCACCTTAGCCTGTGACATAAACAGAACATGCTGGGGAGACAGATGCATCTCCCAGTGACTGCCACTCTTTTGTAACAGGCTGCCACTCTATGTGAAGCAGTGCTTCTCAATCATGGTATACAAGTGAAGCCTTGACAACCGGCTGATTGCAAAGTCACCCCTAGAATTATCCCTATGTCCCTCATGGACAGGGCCAGCAGGTGCTGATCACAAAATCACTCTGCTAACAATGACCAACTAACTATGCTCAATAAGGGTACTTGTGTTTTTCATGGCTAGGCTTGTAAACACCCTAGGACCATAAGGCTAGTAATCTCCTAAAAACCTACAAAGCTGTGAACCTATGCAGACCTCCCAACATCTTCTCTCTAGCATGGCTGGCTGATGTCATCCACTATAAGCTGATCTGCAGTCTTATAAAAGAAAGAATTGTCCAGTGGCACTTGCATAAAGTGCTATGTCCTGTTGTTATTTTACCTTAGAAAGGTGGGGGTTCTGTTATCACTGCATTCAAATGTATGTGTGTCTAGACAGACAAGCATAACTGTGTATCATACAGTTACTGTTCCAATGTCCTGAATTGAAAGTATTTTGAAAGTTCCACTTGCCTACATATCCATTTCATGCAGGACTCCCAACATCCTATGTTCAACATGGCCTGCTGATGTCATCCACTATAAATTGGCCTGCAGTTGTGTCAATGTCAGACTTGTGCTGTAGCACTTGTGTAAAGGACTGAGTTCTGTAGTTTGTGTACCTAGAGAGGTAGGGGTTCTGTTCTCATGATACACAACTGGGTGTTTGTGGGTGTCTTAACAGAAGTGTGTGCCCTTCAATTACTGCTCTAATGCAATGGATTTTGATAGTTGCACATGCTTATACATCCATTTCATGCAGGTCTTCCAACATCTTTTCTCCAACATGGCCTGCTGATGCCATCCACTATAAGTTGTCCTGCAGTTTTTCAAAAGTCAGATTTGTGCAGTAGTACTGTGGTCTGTTGTTTTTGTACATCAGAAAGGTAGGGGCTCTGTTCTCACTGCATTTAAGTGTGTGTGTGTGTGTGTGTGTGTGTGTGTGTGTGTGTGTGTGTGTGTGTGTGTGTGTGTGTCTAGGCAGAAGAGCAAAAGTGTGCATCCTACAATTACTGATTCAATGTCATGGATTTAAAGTATTTTGATAGTTGCACCTGCCTACACATCCATTTCATGCAGGCCTCTCACCACCTTCTCTCCAACATGGCCTATTGAGTCAGACTTGTGTCATGGTGCTTGTGTAAAGTGTCAAGTTCTGTACTTTGTGTACTTAAATAGGTAGGAATTCCATTCTTGCTGCAGTCAACTATGTGTATGTTAGTGTTCTTGACTGAAATTACAGAGACACTTTTACATCAGCATGTGGGACATTGTTATTACCATATTCTCCTCACCAGACACGGTTGCTGCCATCAGCTATAAAGTATTGTCAAAGATAATCCAAGTTAGGCTTGCTGTGCCACTTTCCTTACATATATAGGTCTGTAGTTCATTTGTTCTTTTCTCACAGCAGTCAACTAGGTGGGTGTGTTTATCCTTTGGCTTAACATTACTGAGATTCTTTTGCACCAGCACGTGGAATACTAGTATTACCATATCCTCTTCACCAGACACTGTTGCTGTCATCAACTATAAATTGTTGTCTGAGACACTTCAAATCAGACTTGAGCTGTGGCACTTGCTTTAAATACAGAAGTCTGTAGTTGGTGTATTTAGATAGGGAGGAGGTTTATTCTTACTGCAGTCAACTGGGTGGGTGTGTTTGTGTTCTTGCTTTACATTACAGAGACCCTTTTAAATAAGTATGTGAGACACTATTATTACCATATTCTCTTCAGCAGGCACTGCTGATGTCATTAACTATTTCTGATTTGTGCAAATATACTATTCCCACCAGGGTAGGGTCAGAGTCTGGCCTGGTGGCCAGACAAAAGTCACCTAATCCTGTACAATGCAGCTTACAGTGTTATGACTTTCAATCAATCCACATATATTATGTCATGGCTTGTAGGCCATATATTTTCTTGATGAAAAACACCTGTGGTTTCTCCATCTCCTGCTTGTGTTTGGTGAAGTACATACAAAAGAGAGCATTGTACTCTATTACTGTTCTGATGAGGTTTGACTACAGTGATGTCATATAATGCTAATATCTGAATAAGATGGTATAACTTATGATATGCACAAGGCTTTCAATACCAGTGTGGACACGTGGTGGTTGAAGTGCAGATTGCTATCTACACATGTTCCTAGTTCCTGAATCATTGAGTTTCAGCATAGCTGGACTGTTGTCAATGCTGTAATTAGCATGGAATTCCACTTTTTAGAAGGACAAATTAAACACAAATTTTTACATTTATTTGAAGATTGTGTGGCTTTGTCACCAATGATTTGTCTGTGTTAGCCCCTCCTATAGTATGTTATCATTATTGACTGACTTGATGCTTGCAGCTAATATGCAATTAGTAGAAAACTTGGTAAGCCAAAGGTCATATACTTTATCCTGAACCATAAAGAAATAGATTCTAAACAGTAAAGGTCCAAGCACAGATCCCTGGAGTACAGCAGTTGTGACAGCTCTACTGGTACAGTTTGATTCACCAGCTTCCATAGTATGTGTTCTGTCAGTGAGCCAGTTAGTTGCCCATCTAGTAATGTAAGGGTTAATCCCCAGCTGGGAAAGTTTCTCAATGATACCTGCATGGGGGATTCTGTTGAAATCCTAGGCCAGATTAAGATAGGCAGTATGCACTGTCCTGTCTTCCATCAGGCCTGTCACACATAAGCAATGGGCTTTGACAACATCATGGATCACCTATGGCATGACTCAGCACATACACTTTCCTGATATGGCTGAATACACACTTCAACACATCCTCCACATGGGCTATGTTCTCATAGAAGGTTGTGCATCAACAAGCATCCATATGAATTGGGGGGCAGCAGCTGATGCATGCATGTGTAGACACATCCTGACTTTCCTGAACTGTGAGGTGGACCAACATGTCAACATGGACCCTTTCTACATGAACCCTAGTAATATCCTGGCTGTGTGCAAAGGACATGTGTGAGTTGTTATTACTATAACATCTCTGTTATATATGATAGATGTCTGCAAAGAGGTCATTGAGGGCATGCATGATGACAATACTATCATCTTGTGGAACTTGACCAGGCTAAGGCATTTGACACAAATCTACACCAAGTTATTCAATCAACACTGGCAGATATGGCCATAAACAGCTATATCACCAAGTAGGGGTCCATGCATCTCATTGTGTTGAAATGTGTGAAGTGACCTATATCTCAGGTCCAGTGATCAGGTCCATATACCAGGGCTGTCTGCTAGGGCCTTTCCCGTCCATTATTTAAGTGATGGACATCACATATGACATACACATCCTGTGTCCAAACAGCTGCCTGAAGGACTACAGATTGTAGGCAATCATTGACTCCAACTGTGATGTTAGTATAATACAGACAATATCAACACATACTAAAGATTGCTGCCACATCTATGGCAACACTGACAGTGGCAGGAAAACATGAGGGGATTTGTTATGTCAGGAAAACAAACACATAACCCAAGTATAATGTAGACATCACACCCTATAATCAGACCAATAGGTATGTGACCTGTGTCCTGGGGTAGAACATAAGTGGAACATCCACCAGCATGTGATCACAGTGCTGACTACTCCTTTGCATGTAACACAAGTACTGAATATGTGAAAGTCATCCACATCAGAGGCCATAATACTTTTACAGTTCCTAGCTTTCATCACACCAATAACTGAGTACAATGCACCCTTCATCATGTATCTTCCTGCATATCTTCCACTAATGTGTAACAAGTGTACCACCTTGTCACCATGAGCTGTTACACAGCTTACTGGTCATACCTAGGTATTCTTTTTGTCACATAAACATGATTGTCTGATGAAGTGGAACCCCATCAAGTGTTACATCAGATATATGTGTGCTACTTGTTCTGGTCATTCACACAGTGCATACATATGTGTTCGACAACATTAATGGCATGGGTAACATTTGTGACAGTGTGGATTGTGCCATATCTATATATATATATATATATATATATATATATATATATATATATATATATATATATATATATATATACCATGCACACCAGTCAACTACCCTGTATTTCTCATAATGTCGCATACAGGTATAGCAGTTTCCCTCTTGCCTCCTAACACTTCCAGCAGATGCTACCATGCCAGGAAAGTGTGTGACATTACCATCATAGAGTTTGGATGTATCATAATAATTGTACAAGTCTGTTTGTGCAAAACCATTTCTCATCACTCACATATGTTATGTCAGAGGCATGGGATTACTGGTGGCATTATCCAGATATTGTCCCTGATTCTAGGTAGTTCTTTTAATGCTGTCCATGAGCCTTTGCATGTATCCCACTTGCTGGAGACCTCTGATGAGATTACACTTATATTCAGACAAATCTGTTTGCACAGGTTTACAATATGCACCCTACCCCAATTGTATGTCAGATCCCTGATAGATGTCCTCTGCATTATTCATGTAAGGAAGCTTATCTCACACAGACATCCTCCCCATTGTTATGTCACCCTGTGTGACAGTCACATAATACACACTTTTCACTGTGCAGTCTCTACTGTACCCTTTAGATATATGATTGGTGTTGCTGCCATAACCATCTTCCATTGACATGCCCTCATCGTCTGTACATTAAGTTGTTTCACCTGCCCTTTTTCCACTGTGTTCATTCCTACAATTCATCTCTGTGTCCCTGTTCAATACACACACCCCCGAATGTTTATTTTACATGGCATCCCATGTACCATTGCAGATAATTTACACAACTTCAGTACAGAATGCCAGGAATGGGATATCACAATACTCTGCACTGTAGATACACTGTCATGTACTGTGTTTGGACCATATACTTAGCATTCATCCCTTTCAACTGTCCAAATTTTCACAGAATCTCTAGATGTGCTCCTTATCAAATTTGTGGTTTTCTGCCATATCACTGGGATGATCTTTGGACTGATGTGACTCAGTATTACATACATTTGAGTTTCAGACTTCATATCCTTCAGGGCACGTATCTTAACACAAACCCCTGGTTATTCTAGCATATTTCTGTAGTGCAGATATGTCCAATATGTCCCTACTTCTGGGTCATTGCCCCCCATTATGTTGGTCTTTGCCCAGATGTCTTGCACTAAGAGATTGAGAGCTATCTGTGAAGCTCTGATGTTCATTGTGGCATTCTGCACAAAACGGCAGACCGCCAGTGCCCTAATTTAAACAAGAGTACTATCCAAATTCACTTACATGGCTTCCTGGCTGGCAACACTGTTGTCAGCCACAAAACCTGTCTTAAACCATGTGCAAGGCATGGATATTCATTATGAGCTGCTGCTCACAGCATACCACCATGCACACATGTAAATGCCATGAAGGTTTTGCAGGATGCCTACACAGAGTTTATTGAATCCTGGAGAGAGTATACAAGTGTTATATTTCTTTATAATACTGTGGTGGAAATGGGACTTGCTTATATGCACAGTGATTTGCATTCCTGCTGCAAAGCTGTTTCTGTGGCAAAGAGAAATTAGAAACCCTGACTGTGTTTTGTATGTTCAGTAGTCTGAGAGTGTGAATCCAGAATTGTGTAGAGATCTTTAAAGAGTGTTAAAATGTATTTTCTAATTTTTATTTTTTTTATAATATTAATATTTGTGCTTCGCACAAACATGATGAAATGGAGAAATACCTAAAATGTAATGTTAAATTAATTGTATGATAAATCCTACATAAATAACAGCTGTGAAACAATTGTGTGTATAGCACACACACCTGGTAAACATAATGAGCCACACAGTATATAGCATCTGAAGATCATGGTTCAAGTCACACATTTATCTTTTAATGTTGAAACCTAATTAATGCTTCTTAGAAGAATAATACAAGGTGAGCTTTGCCTTTCATGTTTGTGCTTCAGTTATCTTCATGGAAACATAGACTAATGGTCCACACAAGAAGCAGACATTCTAAACTTCATAAAAGATACATTGTTACCTCTTTTACTTTCCATTGCTCATATCCGCTAAGTAGCACTGTGTGACAGTCAGCAACACCTGCAAGTCCACAACACCTGCAGACAAGAAGCAGGCATTCTCAGTTTTGAAATGAATGCATTGTTGGATCTTTTGCTTTTCATCGTGCAAACCCGCTAAACGCTATTGCACAGCAGTCAGCAAGCTCTCACAACACCTGCATGTCCAGAACACCTGCAGACAGGAAATAGGGAGTAGACAATTTCAAAACAGATTTATTCTATCAAGTGTGGATGGAACTACTCTAACATGCTAAATGGCATTATGTTGTGGTCAGCACACATACTTAATAATGAATATGAAAATATACAGCTGTTCCTTAGCTCTTACTCTGCCAGCAGATGTAAATGTAAGGCTGCAATACATGTGAGTCTATGTTCTAATCCAGCAAAGTCCAAAGTTTTATTCTTGTTGTTCCAGTTTACTTTATATTAAAATTAACATGGAAGCAATAATTAAACATGGAAATAACTGTCTACAACAGGTGGATTCACCATACACTGGATATCAGATATATATATATATATATATATATATATATATATATATATATATATATATATATATATGGGTCCACTTTGTAATTTCGAAATACTGAAATCTTGAAATTCAGTATTTTGAACCTACACAGCCACAGAGTCACATTTTTGAAATCGGCAGAAGCGTGAAATTCAAAATACTGAACCATGGATATTTTGAATTTCTGCTTCCGGCAGTATGGTGTGTGGATGTTTGGGTTTAATTTTGGTAAGTTTGTGTGTGTAAGTATGTTGGTTAGGGGTTTAGTGTGTGTAAGCATGTGTTGTGACTGTTATGTGTGTGTTTGAGGGATTGTAAGATGTATGTGTGTGTGGGTTCCATTTGTGTTTCTGTTTGTGTGATCTCGGAGTTAGAATATATAAATAGGGGGCATGAGGGGCACAGTCCCCAAATTGGGGGGTACAGTGGGACTTGCCCCCCTGCTTATACATAGTTTAGATTAGTTTGTTTGGTTGTGGGGGGATTTGTGTGTATGTTTATGTGTGTACTGTATGTGTAGCGTAATTACGGGATTTTGAATATTGCGGTTGTGTGTTTTCGAAGTTGTGAGTTGTGGTTGGGTTTTTGGCTTTGTGGTTTTGAAATACTGAATTTTGAGATTTCAGTGTATATATATATATATATATATATATATATATATATATATATATATATATATATACACACATATATATGGGTCTACTTCACATAATCGAACATCCAAATGTTAGACTTTCATATGGCCAAGACCATATGATTGACCATTTGAATGTTTGAATATGTGAATAAATAAATAAATAAACAAAAAAAAAAAAACACTAAACAGTGCTAGCAGGGGGGGGGGCAAGCACCCCTGCACCCCCACACTCCCCGCTATTTAAATATACCAACTCCGACATCACACTACATTGCAGTAAAGGGAAATCTTCCCATTCCATGCTCTATGGAGATCCCCATTCAGACCGTTTGAGCTTTTAAAAGTTTGACCATCTGAAGGGGACCCATATAATATATATATATATATATATATATATATATATATATATATATATATATATATATATATATATATATACGTTGATATAAATATATATATATATATATATATATATATATATATATATATATATATATATATATATATGTCTTAAATGTATTACTACTGTGGGTATAGGTAGAATTATGGTTCTACAATTACACATTTATTTTCTGAACTTTCATATCACACACATATATGTTTAAAAACTCAACTATTTAATATATATTTATAACTAATGAGCAGGTCTGACAAGTTCTCAGTTGCAATGATCACTCTGCACCGTAATGACTGTAAAAATGCTCTTGTAGTCCAACCTTCCCTGTGGCAACTGGTGTAAGTTAATGCTCATGATACAGGTAACAAGGGTTCTAATCTACAATACTTTCAATTTTATTAATGCTTTTCCTGTCAATTTAAAAAAAACCAAGTAATTAAAATGTGAGCATAATTATAAATAATACGTATGTATAGCAATGGAGCTCATATGAATTAAATGTGAGACTGAGGGTATACTGACTATTATGTTTCTGTAATTCTAATTTTCTTCTCTGTCCTTGGATGGCCTACAGACTGCAATGATATATACACATGAATGTATTAACCAAGACCTCATTGGGTCACATACATGCAAAGTTAACCCCTCACTCTATGTGTATTCATATATAATTCATGAGGTTGTCTGCCATGTATTCCTTCTGTGGCAAGGATGAAAGATCATTTATGTAGAAAAATATGTTTCATCTCCTGTGCATAGGTTTGAATCCCACATTGTGCTAATTAATTTGATCAGTGTGTAAAGCCACACAAAAATATGTTAGGTCATAAATTTATACCCCCAATATATGTCTGCAAAAACTGTCATACAGCAGCAACCAACCCATAAACTATTGCCAACTGTCAGATTAACCTTCCTATTTCAAAAACTGCTTTCCTCTCTGCTTGGCACTGCTGATCTCCACTTGACATTACGCAAATGCGGTTGGCATGGTTGTTCAGGTTTGTGTGCTAGCAATAAATGCAATCACACAAATTGGTGGGAAACACTATTAACTGTTGCTGTTTGTCCTGAATGGGCATGTCTGGAGGTAGAGGGGAAGGTGCCCAACTTAGAGATGAAAGGTGGTGTGTTGAGGAGTCCAGAATCTTTATTGGACTCATTGTAAAATGTCACAGCTGAAGGCTCTTGCAGGGGGACTATACTAGGTCTTAGTACAAGTGTGATGCATGGAATATTCTGGCCAAGGCTGTCTCCAGTGTGACTGGTATTCCACTCACTTGAGAACAGTATAGGCACCACTATAATGACCTTGAAAGCCACAAGCGGGATACACTCAACCAGTGGCTGGATGAGTTTAGGACTGCTGAAATCACACAGATGAGAATGTATACAGATACTGATACTGAGAATTTAAATTAGATAGAAAGATGCTATATGCAAGACTGGTATGCATAATGCACTTCCCTGGTTCCCTCCTTTTCATTCTACAGCCAACCAGGAGATAATAGTAACCAGGGAAACCTATGCTGAACATTTAGAAAGACTGAGAGAAACAACGGGTATGTATGCAGCACAACAAAAGTCTTATTTTAGATAAAGTATTGCTCTTCTATATAGTAGCAGCAAATTAAGCATGCATATCTTAACTGGAAAAATCAGCCATGCATTCTTCAGTCTGTAGCTCAAGCAAACTTTGGGAGTCAATTGTTATACTGAATTAAGATGTTGTGCATCCCACGTACTACAGATAACAAGTATATAGGATTACTTGGAGTAATCATCAGCAGTCAAAGTTTGTATTTGTTAAGAAATACACTTAATTATAAAAGTAGAATTACATTATTTCTATGGTATTGATCTATTCTATGTCACATATGATGATACTAATTATCTCTTTTTTTTTGCTCTTAACCTCAACACCTATCTCTCTTTTTATTTTTACATGTGTGTTCACAACATTATCACATCATCCATTTCTGACAGCTCATAAAATGCTTTACAGCACAGGGAGGTAGACCAACCACTGTGGCTCAGTCTGTGCCTGCTCCACCAGCTTGCACTGATGCTCAGAACTTCTGGGATCCAACCTAGCAGTACTGCCTCTGCTGCTCATGCACTACCTGGGCCCTCTATATCCACATCAGGTGGCATTATTATGGCAGCTGTTGCTGTGGTATCCTCCAGGAGTAGTGGCAGATGTGGAGATTTTGTCATCCACCAGGAGTTGCTAAGCTTGGTGCAGAGGATCATGCACAGCACCATTGCTGCACACCCACACTGGATGGAGAGGATGTTCTCTATTATGGTCCACAGAAAAATATGTCAAGCACTCCAATAGGCAGTGCAGTAAGGGTACAGTGATGATAGTTCTGTGGGTAAGGACTAGATTCTCACTGTCACCATGTTTGATGGTTCATACTTAGCTATCCCTATCTTTCTAGGTTCATTTTTAGCCCTCTTTTAGTTTTGGGACTTACGCCGCCTAGTTTTGGCTGTACCTCTGTCATAATTTGCTGGAAAAGGACTCCCTGCAGTTTCCTGAAGGGTAACCCTGGGCAGTGACTCGGGTCTCCATCCTGGTGTCAGATTCCTCTTGAACAAGGCCAGCGAGGTGCTCTACTCCATAAACTCCAAGGAGCTGGAGTCATTATACTAGTCTTTTCTTGCATTCCATTATCCCTCCAGCGTCCCTGTCCTAATAACCGCCTCGAGGGTTTAAGTCTCCGCTGTGGCTCTTTTTGACTATTGTTGTGGTTTTGAGATCTAGTCAGGCCATCAATGACATGTTCATCAAATCATCACCTGCATAGGCATGTATCTGAGCAGCAAAGCTGAGAGCAACTGGAATATAACTGAAGTTCTTTCAGTCCTGCAGCATAAGACAGCCTTTTTTTGAGTTTATTTTTTTTTATTGAACTTCTTTTGTGGTGGTCTGGTTCCAGCTGCTCCGGTCAGGGGCATTCCACCTCATCATTGGTCTGATGAGATTTGTGGTTAGAATGATGATGAGGAAACTATGACTAGATGTGAATCCTGAATGATGATAATCCTTCATGATAAGAGCTGCTCAGTAGAAGGTTGTCTTCCCAGGCAATTTAATATGAAAATGAAAGGTTACTGTCTGTCTGGGTTCCTAGGTCCCTATATCTTTCTGTGTTCAGGGACAATTTCTATATGGCAGCTAGGGTAGCTATTTTTCCCGAAGGGGAAGGGTAAGGACTATGCATTATTTTTTTTAGGCATTGGCTCTCTGGCCACTCTGGCACCAGTTATCCATTTCTGTGAGACCCTTCCTGTTGGGATGTGTGTGTTGATGTTTCAACTTTTTCAACTGCATTTGCAGTCATCTGCACCAAAAACTTTCCCTCCCATAACTGTGTGTACTTGCTTGTACTTCAGAAAAGTAGATGCCAAACAGGACCCAGGGACTGTGGGACACCTGGATGACAGGCTTTGACAGCTTTGCTGAGTCCAGCAACTTTGCAGCAACTCTGACCCTGTGGGTTCTGTCACCAGCCAGTTAACCAACCCATCTTGTAATGTATGGGTTTACATCATTTAAGTTGATGAGTTTTTCAATGATACCCGAGTGAGGTATTGTATCAAAAGCCTTCGCAAGGTCTAGGTAGGCTGTATGGGCATGGGCATCTGATGTCCCCTCTCTATCCCCAATCATGGTGTCCCCCAACTTATTGTGTCCCTCACCATCCTTGTGTCTTGTCTTATTTGTCTTGTTTGTCTGCGTATACTTCCTCACCTATCATACTTACCTGACCCAGAAATACCTATGTCCCTTACCCAACATTCCTCTCTTACTGAAGTAAAAAATAAAAAATGAGCACCTGTCCCACAAAAAAAATGTCCCATACATAGCTCTCCACTTAGCACATGTGTTTTCTTGACACACTTGATTCAGTCCAATTGGCTATACAACATGATTGCATTGTTGCCACCCCTCTTTGTTGAGTTGACAGTCCAAATTCAGCTAATATTCTATACATATTTTCATTTTACACTGTTGAAGAAGTGGATAGCTATGGTTCTTTCCTTCCTCCCTCCTGCACATTTCTATATTGCTTTCCCTTTCTTCTTCCCCTCCTTGCTCCCCATTTCACCACTTTATTATCTGCACCATTTTAACACCTTTAATATGGTCTAAAAATAGAATCACATACCACGCACATAAGTTTAATCAACTCAATTTTTGCCCTCTGTGTTTGCTGAGCGATGGTAAACAGCTCTTCAGTGGTGCGGTTACCTCCATACAATGCTGCTTAAACATGCTTCACTAAGGTAACACACAATGAAAGTAGAATAATTGATTATTTCATTACATTATGCATGCATATTTAAAAGTATCAGATACAGCTGGATTCAAATGCTGGGTCATATGTGCTCAAAATAAATATCCCAATGCACATAAACCTGCTGCTACAGAGTCAGCTACTATACCAAAGTGCTGACTGCCATGCCTCTCTGCTTAGCATGTTTGCACTGAGGTAATCAAACCAAATTCAGTCTGTAGCTCAAGCAAACTTTGGGAGTCAATTGTTATACTGAATTAAGAAGAAGAAGCAGAGGCTTGTGTTTGCTCATCACTCAACTTTGCTCAAATGGGGAAAGCAGTATGAATGTGTATCTTCCACATACAGACACTTTGCCATCGATCACTCAAACCTGCTGCTCAAAGGTGCACTATCTAAAGTGCACATTAGCATGTATTGCTTATGCTTACTGCCCATTTAGTCTTCATCCTATGAAAGTACATGTAGAAACACAACCAAAGGGAAGGCACATTTTAAGGAAAGAACACATATTTACACTATAGTCATGTGTTACCTGCACCCATGCACTTGCAACTTGGTCTCACAGTAATTGTTCATAAATATATCAACTATACTACAGAAATAAATAAAAAATGCTTTCTTATATAACATGTACATCTTTATATTGGCAATACACCTTCAGATTTTCCAGTACTTGTAGTACAGTGGACAACTGTTTGCATATAGTTTATAAAGCTGTCTCTTAACTACACCTGCACATTAGAAACACAGCAGCAAATGCTAAACTTTTCACACTCACCAATCTGGTAACATGCAGAACTTTTAATATCTTGACATTTGTACATGGCTAGCCATCCATTTCATATCGACCACTCTACATATTCTCTCAAACATCCAGTGATGATGTCATCCATTATAAATTGTACAACAGCATTACAAAAATCAGACTTGTGCCATTGCACTTGAATTCAATTTTGAGTTCTGTAGCTGGTGTACTTTGGTAGGGGTTCTTATCTCACTGCAGTCAATGTATGTGTATGACTAGTGAGAGGAGCATAACTATATATCCTTCAGTCATCATTAAAATCCCATGGAGTACCAATATTTTGACAGTTGTACATGCCTACACATCCATTTAATTCAGGCCTCACAACATCTTCTCTCAAACATCCAGTGATGATATCATCTACTATAAATTATCCTTCAGCAGTGCAAAAATCAGACTTGTGTTGTAGTGCTTGCCTTAAATACTGAGTTCTCTAGTCAGTGTACATTAGGTAGGGGTTCTGTTCTCACTGCAGTCAACTGGTGTGTGTGCTTGTTCAGCTGCTATACATTTAAGAGACCATTTTATACCTGCATGTGTGACACTGCTATTACCATCCTCTTCTCACCAGACACTGCTGATGTCATCACTTATAAAGTGTTGTCTGACACTCTCCAATTTAGATTTGTGCTGCACTGCTTGTGTTAAATGTAGAGTTCTCTAGTCAGTGAAGTTAGTTAAATAGGAGTTCTGGTCTCAGTGCAGCCAACTTGTGTGTGCATGTGCATGTGTTTGTTCATCTGTTTGACATTTAAAAAAACATTTTATACCTGCATGTGGGACACTGCTATTACTATACTCTTCTCACTAGGCACCACTGATGTCATCACTTATAAAGTGTTGTCCAAAACTCTATAAATCAGACTTGTGCTGTAGCACTTGGGTTAAATACTGAGTTCTCCAGTCAGTGTACTTTGTTAGGCAAGGGTTCTGTTCTCACTACAGTCAGTTTTATTTATTTATTTATTTATTTCAGTTTGATTACCAGGGAAGTCCACTGGGCCACGAAGCACCCATTTTCAGTGGAGGCCCGGGGAGAAAAGCTCCAAAGTCAGTACAATCAATTAAATGTCCAAACGGAAGAATACATAATAAGAACAAACAGTAAGAATACATAATAATAACAGTGCAAAATAACAAGAACATACATTTTTTTTGTTTTTTTTTTAGATAATTTGCAATATTGTCTTCTTTACAGTCAACTGGGAGTAGGCTAAATCATTTTTGGGAATTAGAAATGAAGTCTGAGAGTAGATTTGTGAAGGGGTAAAGAGGGGTTTAGTGTAGAAAATCTGTATGATTTATATAGGGTGAAAGCAGGAACATATCCATTTGGAGGAAAGGTGTGAGTAGAGTTGGGCCTTGAAGTGATCTGTGTTAGCTATAGTCCTCAGTGATGGATGGAGAGAGTTCCATTTTTTGCCTAGAGAGAAGGATAGTAGTAGCTTGCCAGCAGAATGTTTAGGTCTGTGAATGGAGATTAGGTTTTGGTTGGTGTGTGTTTTGGTGTTTTCTTCAGTTGATTGACGTTCAAGAGACCATTTTACACCTGAATGTGGGACACTGCTATTACCATCCTCTTCTCACCAGATGCTGATGATGTCATTACTTATAAAGTGTTGTCTGACACTATAACAACCAGATATGTGCCGTGGCACTTGTATTAAGTATCAATTTTTTAAAAATACTTAGCTAGGGGTTCAATTCTCACTGCAGTCAACAATCACCATGGTGACAATTTTAGAATGATATGTGAGTCCACAGCTATAACAAAGCCTACTCCAACCATCTCATTTTACCGTACAATAATGATGTCATCCTGTATAGCATGCACTCAGTATTAAAGACAGACCTGTGTTGTGGCAGTAACTTTAACTACTGTGTTTGCAAGCTACTTTATCTATGTATATAGATGCTGTAATCTGACAGTAGGTGGCTTGTGTGTCTATACATATAGCTATCATTGTTGAGACAATTTCACACAGGGATGTGACTCCACATCCATGTCCTACACTATTCCCAACATGTTTTTCTCAGCATACAACAACGCTATCATGCTCCATAAAGTGGAACATGACAGTGTTATCTCAGACATATGTGGTGTTGCTACTGTGACATTACATGGCATTCATCTTCTATACATTCACAGGTATAATGCTCAAATTAGCCCAGTCTACTGGTGAGTGTGTGTGTGTGTGTGTGTGTGTGTGTGTGTGTGTGTGTGTGTGTGTGTGTGTGTGTGTGTGTGTGTGTGTGTGTGTGTGTGTGTGTGTGTGTGTGTGTGTGTGTGTGTGTGTGTGTATGTATGTGTGTGAGTGTATATGGATAGTCTGTGAAAATATTTTTTTATTTATACAATTCTTTATATAATATTTATTTATTTTGTAGAGTATATGTGTTTGTATACATTAATTGTTGTTTAAAATTATTCACTTGAATTATTGGATCCTGTTAAGAGGCTGTTTGCTATAATATAAAAGTCAGCTGAATTTGTTCTACTGTGATCCTTGAAGGTGAACTGCCGAGGTGCCAGATCACTGTTGCTGAATAAAGAAAGAAAGGTGCTGGTGTTAATTTGTGGTTTTTGTGGATTGAACTTTGCTGGTTTGTGTGGTTTTGATAACTTTTTCTAACATCAGCACCAATATGTCACAAACAGCTGGTGGTCCTGGGCTTTTGGACATGCCTGGTCACTTAAATTTTGCTGATATGGTGAATGAACGTGAAAGGAAGTTTGCACAGATGGTTCTGTGGAATATAAGTAGCAGTCAAGATCATGAGGGGTGTTTTGTGCAGCTGGAGAGGTTAATGGCCAAAGAGGTAGCTCTATTTTTGGACACTCATCTTCTTGAGAAGTATGTGAGCTTAAATTTAACCCCTAGGGGGTTACGTATTGATCGTTTGCCAGCTACTAGTTTTTCAGAAGATGAAAGTGACCTGTTTGAGAAGTGGAAACAGGTCTCCTTACTGTGCACCTTAAATTGTCTTTGTATCTTAATTAAGCATAATATTAGGGCACATTAGAAGCTGAAAGGGGAGATCTTGTACTTACAGGATGAGGTGGTGGAGGAATCTTGTTATAGGGTGCAGATGCCCTCTATACGCGAGAAAGTTTCAAAACATGAAGCTGAAATCATACAGCATAAGAGAAACAAGCTCTTACATGATATGAGAGCTTAAGAGACTGGTGTGCTGTTCTCTTCGCAGTGTGAGTTGTCATGCAGCAGGTCAAAGGTTAGAAACAATAGTCAGAAGCACCGGAGTTTGTCGACATCTTCTACAGAGCAAGATGGCCAGAAATCTGTTTCCTTTGCTGTTTCTCTGACTACCAAAGTTGAAGATGCCATCTAGACAGTAACTACAAACAATGGTCGTTCCTTTCAGTCTAACCAGACAAATCATGGGAGAGGAGGATAAAAGGGAAGAAACCGCTTTAAGTAATGGACATTTTAGTGTCAGTTGTGAGTACAATGTACAGGAAATATGTTTTATTAACTTGTCTAAACTCAGTCTTCCTATTGAAATGAGGACAGTATTGTTTAAAGGTAGTAAATTTGTACCTAAATTCATACCCTCTTTTGTTGATTTATATTTTGAACTCAAAGCATTTTGTAGGAAGTTATTATTAGGTGTATAATTTAAAAAAAAATGCACAAAGAAGTTTAGAAAGAAATGTTATTGTTGGTGATGAAATTGAAAATGAAAACATATTTGAAGATGATTTAATGAATGTTTCCATCTATGATTTTGATTCTGAACCTATGGAAAATGATGTTGGTATACAGAGATTTAGCTATGCTACAGGGTATGGCAAATTAAAGTTACCTAATTTATCAGTGGAAAGTAAATTTGAACCTATAATAAATGTACCTGCCATTGTATCATTTCAAAAAATTGTGTATAAAGAAATTTCCATTGCTTTTACATGTTTTGAAACAGAATAAGTCATATAATTTAACTAAAAATGAATGGCTAGCTCTGCAAAGCTTAAAACAGTTAAACACTGAGTTTATATTTAAATGTGAACAGTACAAATAGAATCAACGTCACTGCCAAAATACCAGACAAACGCTCAAAAATCCAGTATATAGTATCTGATAAAGCAGTCCCAATATATATATATATATATATATATATATATATATATATATATATATATATATATTTAATATTAAATAAAGGAAGAATGGAATAGGTAATAGTATATATATATATATATATATATATATATATATATATATATATATATATATATATATATATGTGTGTGTGTAGAGGTTACATTACCACAGTTTTTAGGGTAGTACATTATTATATTATCATATATATATATATATATATATATATATATATATATATATATATATTTTTTTTTTTTAAGTTAGCATGATAAGTATATATTAAAGTTTTAATTCATATAGACATGTGTTGATCTTTATATGAGTAGTTTCTAGATATATGTATATTTATATGTTTTTTATATAGTATATTTTTATATATAAATAGGTATGTATATGTTTGATTTTTGAAGAAAAGTCCTTGAGCTTTTTAATACTGTACATTGACATTTTCTACTTTAAGGCTTGATTGGTAAATGGATGTGACAGGTTAACAAGCAGGGCAGGAATGAATATATATTCTGTAATGCATTTGGTTTATAATTTATAATCTGGGGAAGTTCTATGAGTGAAAGCGCTAATCTGATAATCATATATTGTCTGTTTTCTTGGCAATAAATATATATTTTTAAGATACCTGTTTTGCTACTATTCCATTGTTTTGGGACTGTTATATTTAAATGTGCAGATAAAGGTAGAAACTGGGTGATTTTGGATAAAAAATGTATTGTGAAATGATAGCCGACATACTGAGATGTGAAGATGAATATAAATGTTTATATGGGAGCCCTGTAACAAGTTATAATGAAGAACTTTTGACATTACAAGAAAGGGGTGAGTGCTTGTTTTTTTTTTTTTTTTTTTTTTGACAAAAGGGATGTTAATAATTTATATATTAAGAAACCAATAGCCTCTATTATATATGCTTTAACTAATGTTCATAAAAACTTGAGTAAGCCACCTGGAAGTCCCATTATTTCAGGATTGGGGTCCTATCTAAGTAATGTCGGCAGTTTCCTGGATTTCCATTTGAAAAAAATATTTGTGTAATGTTCCTACACACATTTTAAACACACAAGATTTGTTGAATGAGTTGGTCAAGATTAAGTGGCAAGGAGATTATTATTGGGTTACTATTGATGCAAAATCATTATATACCAACATAAAATTCAGATGGGGTTTGGAAGCCATTATGGATATGATGGGTGATGGTCCCAGAACAACTTTTTTGATCAGTTTAATGGAGTTTAGTTTAACCCACAAATATTTTTTTCCTTTAAAGATGAATTTTTCCTACAGTTAAAGGTTACAGCAATGGGGGCCTCTTATGTTCCCTCATATGCTATAATATATCCAACTATGTTTTATAAGAACAAGGTTTTGTTCTATAAGCAGTTTATTGATGACATTATACTTATTTGTAAGGGTGATATTTGTAATTTTGTGGATTTATTTGCGACCCTAAACTGTATTGAACATGGTTCGGCCTTTTCTTATGAGTTAAGTAGGGAGGCCATTAACTTTTTGGATGTGACATTGCATGGGGATGGTGAAGCTATAGGTTTTAAACCATACAGGAAACAGTGAATATGTTTTTGCATGCAACAATCATGCACCCAGAGCACTTATTTGACTCATTACCCTATGGTGAATTTAAGAGAATTTTTTGATCATGCTAGCAATGAAAATCAGAAAGTGGTTGAAATGAATAATGTGGAGAGGCGATTAAAAGAGAGAGGGTATAATGAGGGAAAATTATTGAGATGTAAGCAAGCTGTGCTTGGGGGTGTTATGTTAAAAGCACAAAGAATGCCAGTTAGTAACTTTAACAATGGATTGAGGAGTATAAACTCTTTTAGTGGTACTGATGTGAGTAAAAAGTTTTATTATGTTACTAAGTTTCCTCCTTTTTCTGATACTTTATTAAATATTATAAGGAGATTTTGGCATATAATTTCTGAGGATGAAAATATGGGCTATCTATTCCCTAAATGTGTCACATTTTCATTTAGTAAAGAGAAAAACATAAAAGAATTATTGAATCTTAATTTCGTTGTGAGGCCCAATACTGACTTACCTTTAGGAACGTTTCCTTGTGGCCATTGCAGTATATGTAACAGAGTGAGAAATTTGTCAGGTTCTATGATTAATGGGAAATGGTTTAACTCTAGATATTATTTTAACTGCAGGTCAACAGGGGTGGTGTATATTCTGTGATGCAGTTGTCCCAATACAAGATGGTATATAGGGCAAACCAAACGTATGGTTAGAATTTGGGTTCTTGAACATCTTAGAGATGTAAGGAATCATAATGTCTTAAGTCCTATAGCAAATCATTTTCATGAAATGCATGGGGGTTTGGATTGTGGATTAATTTTCTGTGTACTTGCAAAACCCTTTCTACCTAGAGGGGGTGACTTGAGTTGGAAACTAGAATGATATTTCAGTTTCAAACTTTGTTGCCTTATGGTTTAAATCAAGAAGTAGGAAATTAAATGGTTAAATGCTTGTGCTATTTATATATATTATTTATGGATAGTCTGAGAAAATATTTGTGTATTTGTACAATTGTTTATATAATATTTATTTATTTTGTAAAGAGTATATGCATTTGTATACATTAATTGTTATTTAAAATTATTTAATTGAATTATTGGATCATGTTAAGAGGCTGTTTGCTATAATATAAAAGTCAGCTGAATTTGTTATACTGTGATCCTTGAAGGCAAACTGCCGAGGTGCCAGATCACTGTTGCTCAATAAGGAAAGAATGGTGCTGGTGTTAATTTGTGGCGATTTTTTTGGATTGGACTTTGCTAGTTTGTGTGGTTTTGATAAATATTTTGCAGTGTCTGAAGTCACCTCTATCTGGAATCCCATGTCCAGGTCTGTACATCAGGGCTCTGTGCAGGGCCCTTTCTTGTCCATTATTTTAGTCTCAGACATCAAAGCTGGCTTACACATCCTTTCTCAAACCAGATTTGTGGAGGACTGCAAATTGTGGGCAATCATTGATTCCAAGTGTGGCATTGGTATAAAGTATACAGTATCAACACACACAATGGATTACTGCCACAGCCATGGGGACTTGGTAGATGAAGAAAAATCATGTGCGGATTAGTTCCATTATGAATGCAAATAGACATGATAACTACAGTATAGACAGCACACCCCTATGAGCAAACTAAGTGGCATGTGACCTTTGTACTCAGGTAGATAATATGCAGAACATCCACCACCATGTGCCAAAAGTAGTGACCACTCCTTTGTATGTATCACAACTCCTAAGTATGTGTGGGACATTTGCATCAAAGGACATTATAGTCCCATTGCTTTCAGCCCTCATCACACCAACAATTGAGTGCAATGCAGCCTTTTGCATGTACCTCCCAACACATCTTCCAGGGATGAGCTACTCAAGTGTACTACTTTTGCCACAGTGGCCTCCCACGCATCATATTGGCCATAGATAAGTATTCCTTTTGGTGCATAAACATTAGGGTATGAAGATGCATAAACCCCTTTAAGGTGTTATACAAGATGCACGTATGATACATGTTCCTGTGATGCACACAATAAATACATAGCTGATGTACAATATTGATTGCATGGGTTGCATTCATGATAGTGTGGATTGTGCCATATATATGAAATGCACACTTGTCAACTAGCCAGGATTGATCATAATTTCAAATACAGGTGTAACAGTGCTCCTCCTAACACCTATGGCAGATGTTAAGTTTTGAGGAAGGTGTGCTTGATTCCCAACAGAGATTGCTGATGAATCATAATAGTTATACAAGTGTGTTCTTGCAGAACCATATATGATCACTTACAATCACATATGTCATGTGAAAGACATGGGATTACTGATGGTATTGTTATGATATTGTCCATGATTGTGCATGTTTCTGTCTACTTTTGTCCATGAGACCATTACTATGTGTCCCACTTGGTTGAGACTTATGCTGACATTACATTCATATTCAGATAACTCATTATGCACAGCTTCATAATATGTACCTAACCTCTATTTTATATACCACCCCTGGTATATGTCCTTAAATTGTTTATGCCAGGATGCTTATATCACAAAGAATCTTCTTCACTGATATGCCACCTTGCATGACAGTCACATAATATACAATAACTATGCAGTCTGTATTGTATCATGTCAATATGTGATTAGTGTTCATGCTACAACTGTCTTCATTGACATGCCATCATCTAATGTACAATACCATGTTTCACCTGTCTTCTTCCCCTGTGTTCATTCCTTCAATTCATCTCTGTGTTCCTTTTCAATACACACACTTCATCTGTCCGTTTATTAATAATGCAGTCTATGTACCCTTACTAAACATTGACACAACTATTTTCAGTATGCCTGAAACAGGTTTTCACAATACCCTGCACTGTATACACTTTCATGTAATGTGTTGAAACTATATACATTGCTTTATTAACAACCCTGGTAGTCATTGTGGCTTTCCACGCAATTCTGCAGACCTAATTTGCCTATAGGTAAACAGGTACACATGCCTGCAGGTGTTCATGGTGCTTTACACAGTTTTCTGGCCACCAGCACTGTTGCCGGCAATGAAACCATACTTGTTTACATTTAAACATGGTGTGCAGCATGCATATGTAATTAACGCTGATGCTCACCATGCAAAAATGTAAACTCCATGTAGGCTTCCCACTAAGCCTACACAGAGTTTATTGAATCTTAAGAATAACTAATATAATTTTAAAGGAATTGCCTGTACACAGTAGCCACTCATAACAATGTAGCTGTTGTCCTCCTCTAGCATGCACCTGTGCATGCTGGGCATTTTAAAATAACGCATTTTTTTATTTTTTTTTTTAAGAATTAAAATGAATTCTTAAAGCTCACAGTTTCTTCCCATACCCACTGTAGAATTAGCGATATCTATATAGTCGCACATTGTGACACAGTCTATTATTCGAATGAAGTGAAGTATACCACATTTGATGGGGGGGGTACCATTATGTGGCTCATGCGGGAAGCATGCGCCAGTCAAGTAGGGGAGTGTGTTACCACATGAGTCTGCTGAAATATCATCATGTTATTCTATTTGTAGGAGTGAGCAGTGCATTTTTGGAATGAGATTTAAAAGTTCCAAAATGTGAGGAAGAAGAAAAACAATATTTATTAAAAAATGAGTAATGCAAGCATTGTGATTGCTTTTGTCAATCAACATTACAGACTTCACCATACAAAATTGTATATTAAAGAGCTAAATTAAATCACTTACAATTAATAATGAAACTAATCAGGCACTAATGAAAACACCTTAACCCAGCTACATTGGCATAAATATCACTGAATCAAAACACAATAAAAAAGTAAAAAATGCTGACGTATGAAAACATAGCCATAGAAAATGGTTTCACAACTTCATCTTCCTAATCTTTAAAACATTTTCAGAATTAAGATAACCATTATCTTGTGAAGGATTTCCTGGTATGGGGATGTCATGTTTTAGCAAGGTCTTGTTTGATTTTATCACCAATTGCATGTTATGTAATTTAGCTCATTAATTTATTAATTTATCTATTAGCATTTGTTTACCAGGATTGTCAGTATGGGCTTAAGTTTCCCCTTTTGCAGAGATCTGGGGAGAAAAGCTGCAAGTATAAATACATATACAAAACATACAAAAAGCAGATATGAAAAATTACAATAAATTTAAGGAATATAGCAGAATGTTTGTGAATAGAGCACATTGTAAAACAAAGAGTTTTACAAAAAGCATTTCGTGTTTATAGAGAAAATTTTGTAAGTCAAAAATAAAGTCTAACATGTGAATACAGCAGTTGTTCAAAAAAAAGAAAGACGGAAGGAAAAGAATAAATAATTTGTGAGAACATGCTTTTAAAAGGAGCAGTTTGAGGAAAAAAAGCATTTAACTTGCTTAGTGGAAGTGATAGTACTACAGCAGTATGCAAGACAAGCAAGATAATAAGACTGGATACGCAACCCCAATAAAACAAAACTCCTCCTGTTTTTCCTTAATTCCCTCTATCACCTTAAATCCTCTTTTACCATCTCTTCACTGAATAACACTTCCATTACTCCTGATACTCATACAAAGCTTCTTGGTGTTATCATAGATGACCAGCTTAAATTTGATCTGCATGTTCAACACTTTATTAACAAAACTCACCAAAAGCTTGGCCTACTATATAGAAACAAAATATTCTGCACCCCTGACTCTAGGACTTCACTTGCTCATGCTTACTTGCTACCCAACCTTTTCTTTTGTTCTCAAATTCTTACTAATTTACAGTCTTTACTTCTCTCTAAACTGGAAATTACTTAACACAAAGTAACCAGATTCACTGCTAATCTGCCTTCAAAATCTCACCACTGCCTTGCTTGAAGGACTCTTGGATGGCTTGAGCTTCCTAATCAACTCTTATTTTCTCAACTTACTTTCATCCACTCTATCCTGAACAAACCCTCCTCTTGCCCTAGCATCTCTACTCTTATCTCTCTCTATAACCCTCCTCAATCCCGTAGAAGCTCTGATCAATGTTTATTACAGATTCACAAACCTAAAAAAATAATTGGACAAAATCTATATAGCTATTCTCCTGCCACCCAATGGAACAAGCTTCCCATGTTTCTCAGAAATATTAGCAATGTCCATGCATTTAAGAAAATACTCAAAAACGACATCTAAATACCAACTGGTTAAGTCTTTGTGACCATCCCACCTGAGCTCTGTCCCTTGTTAATATTATTTTAATTATTTTTTTATTTTCTCTTCTACCTTTACATATAATATTAATTTTATTCACTTATTTAAATCAAACTATTAAGTCAATTTTTGCTTATGTTCCAATATGTTGATTCTTTATTGTATTATATTTTATTTTATTTTCCATGTAAATTAACTTGTTTTCCTATATTCTAGACCTTTTCTCCCTGGGCCTCTTCTGAAAAAGGGCTTTTTCCCAGTTGGACTATCCTGGTCAACAAATGTCAAATAAATAAATAATAAATAAATATGTTCAAGAGGCAGCACCAGGCAATGTGACGAGAGGCTATAATGTGCCACTGTATGGCTTGTGTGTGGGTAGATGGAGATAAAGAAGGGATATGATGTGAAAGGGAATGAAAGAAGAGGGGAGAGGAAAAAATCAAGGATCCAGGAGATGCTGAAGGGGAGTAGTAGGGTGGAAAAAAAAAACATAAGCAGGGATATGAGAAGAAGAGTAGGAAGCAGTAAGAAAAGGTGAGAACAAAGAAAGTAAAGGGTTTTGGGGGGAAAGACTGTAGATATATTATGCCACTATAGTGTCCTTAGATAAGGTGAGGGATAGCATAACTTAGAATGCACTGTGTGGATGGATAATACCTTTTATCTAACTGAACAGGGATACAGGCATGTGTTTATTAGGTGTTGCATTAATTGAGTCTTGAAAGATTTCACCTGCAGTATTTGCTTACGGGCAAGTGGGAATGGAGTTCCATATTTTGGAGATATAGAAGGAAGACAGAGAGAATCTCCAGCAGAGTTGTTTGATTTAGTTATTAGAATTATTTTTTTTATCTACTGTGCAGGGAAGCCTGTTTGGTGAGTATTGCTGGAGGATGTGAGTTAGGCTAGGGCATATTTCAAGTATGTGATTAAGGTCATGTGTGGAAGTAATTCAGATAGAGGTAGGCAGTGAGACAGTTATAGCCAGTGTGGCTGCTTTAGTGCTACAAAGTGATGGGATCTGTATATCACATTAGCAACAAATGTGGCTACTTTGTTATGACATTGATCAAGGACACTGGTCTGGTTGCCTGAAGTTTAATGGGCATAGATGCTGCATAGAGAAGAGTTGGAAAGAAGAAAGATGAAGCACTGTATTTTTTAGCATTGCCAGTTAGGTAAGGGTTTATCTGGCAGAGGTTGTGAATTGTTTGATATTTTTTTTATTATATCTTTTACATGGTAGTTATCTTTGAGGTTGTCATCTGTTATTACACCTATTGTCATAGAGCAGGTTACTAATTACATGTTTATGTTGTTTGTGGAGGTTAGAAGGAAGATGGATTTCTGAAAAGAGAGTGAAAAGGATGAACTTGAAATTTTGAGTAGGTTTAGAAGAAGTTGGGATTCAGATAGCCATGTTTCAATAGAGGTGATGGAATCATGTCTTAGTTGTTGCAGTGCATCCATTTTTTTTTTTATCAACACAGATCAGAGTGGAGTCAACCACATACTGTATGATTTTTGCATGTTTGCTTGCTGAGTGGAGCTCATTCACAAATATGTTGAATAAGAGAGGGCCTAGAGTAGAGCCCTGTGGGGACTCTAACTGCTCTAGAAAAGAAAAAGTAGATATTATTTTGATATTTAACAGCCTGTTGGCTGCAGTATAGGTAGCTGTCAAACCAAGTCAGTGTGGTTGCATCTAGTCCTAGGAATGATAACTTCTGTAGTTGTTCTGCATGTGAAATGGCACTTCCCTCATTTCTGTTTTGATTTATAGTGGGTATAAATTAAGGAGAACTTTACTGGTGCTATACTTAGGGCAAATTCCATGCTGTGTTGATGATAGCAGATTATTGTCTGAAATGAAAGAGAGTAGTTGTGTACAGATCTATTTTTCAAAGACTTTTAAGAGTGGAGATAGAATGGTTATTAGTCTATAGCTGGTAAGATCTGTGGAAGTGCCACCTTTGTGTAAGGGTAATATGAAAGGTCAATTCCATAAGTTGGGAATGCAGCTTTCTTTAACTGGCAGGTTAATTAATATAGAAACTGTGTAGGCCAGTGCATCTGCTGTCATGTTGATATAGTCTCCCAGTAGGTTATCTGGGGCAGCAGTGGTAGATTTTAGCTAACTCACCTGTCAGTCTGACTAAACCAGCAAAACTCATTAATGAAAGCTGTCACACTGTATTATTTATTTTTTAACCCCCCCCCCCCATCTTGTCATAACACCAGACTGTATTTGGTAGGATAAAAACTGAAAATAAAACAAAACAAAAAAAAAAAAACACTTAATTAGTATAAAAGGAAACACACAATAATATTAAGAAGTTTTACTTCAAATTACAAAATGAATCCATAAGAGCTGACACAAAATTTGTATTTTTTTTTTTTTCAAAACATAAGAATTAAGGTGGCAACTGATACTTTTAGTAGGAAGATCTCTGGGTCCTAATGAAAGTTGTTGTTGTTGTCTTTCGGCTTTTCCCAGTTAGGGATCGCCACAGCGGAACTCCGGTCCACTGATTGGCAGTAGATTTTCACGGTGCCGAGTTGCCAGCTCAATGCCCAACCTTCAACGAAGGCACACCCATTCACGCATGTCTTTCGGAACACCTCTCGACCCGTGGGGATAACATGCAGACTCCACACAGAAGGCACTCCCCGCACACTAGCTGAGAATCGAATGGGAGAACTTATTGCTGTGAAGCAACAATGCTACCGCTGCACCACCACAGATTGGATGTCAAATGTTATTTAATGTTATTGCCACATTTTTAATTTAATTTAATTTCTTTTATGAGCAAAATTTATGGTTTTATGAGGTCATATGATTTTGTTCACGTAATTAATTTACTAATTTACTAATTTAAGTAGTATTGAAATTGCTGAACTTAAACATTATTTTCCTTCTGTACTCATACACTGGCATTTTAATGGCTCCCTTCTGAAATGTTGGCAATTGAAATGCTGACTGCCGACATACCAAAAAGACCCAAGGCACTCAAGGAATTTCAATTGCCCAAACATTAACTGGGAGAACTACTCGTGTACTAACTCCCTTGCCCAACATTTCCTAGAATTTATAAACTCAAATGCCCTGGATCAACTGGTCAACACTCCCACCAGAGGTGACAACATATTGGACCTGGTCATCACCAACATGGGTGACCAGTGTTCCACATCCGACGTCAACACCTCGCTGGTTAGATCTGACCATAAACAAATCACTTTGGATATCCACATCCCCACCCCACCCCTGGACAAGGAAATCGCCATGAAAAACTTTTCAAAAGCAAACTTCACATTACTATATATACATATATATATATATATATATATATATATATGTATATATATTAATATATATATATATATAATATATATATATATATATATATATATATATATATATATATATATATATATATATATGAGGTCGCCATACCTTGAAGAAAATGGAATATTCTGAGAAATGGCATCCTGGACTTAATATATGTAATTCCATTCTTTTGGTCATTCAGTCTCTGTATTTTAGAACTCACTCTAGTAGGTCCTGATGTTTCAAATGATTACCCATTTGGTGTTAGTTAAAATCATGAGGAGTACTGTTTATTTTTAAAATGCACAGATATTTGTTTGATAAGGGCAGTTGCCACCACATGAGAATGACTGCTGCTTTTAGCACTGGTCGTGATGTCCTTGTTATACCAGAAACAACCATAATCAGTGGTACTTTACCATTTAAAATGGAAGTGTACTGTGTTTGTTATGTCTGTTGTTGTTGTGTCTTTCGGCTTTTCCGGTTAGGGGTCGCCACAGCGGAACTCCAGTCTGCTAATGATTGGCAGTGGATTTTTACATGCCGAGTTGCCAGCCCTGACACACAACCTTCAACGAAGGCATGCCCATTCATGCATGTCTCCACACAGAAGACGCTCTAACTGGGAATTGAACAGGACAACGTCTTACTGTGAGGTGACAACGCTACCGCAGCACCACTACTGGATGTGTTTGTTATGTCTGTACATCTTTGAAATAGATCACTATTGCTGTGCTAGCAGCCTAATTTTGTATAAGCATGGAGTTATCTTTACTGCTTTTAGTAATATATTATACAGTAATTACATTTTCATGAAAAGATGCAGCTTTGTTGAAATGTAGAATTTTCTGTTTCTGATTGGGGTAAAAAAATGCTCTGTGCTTTAAACCAGTAATCTTAAGATCTTAAACATCATGCTTTGCTCATTTCTTGGTTATGTGTGCTTCCTGGCTAAGTGCTTTACTACTGGAGGGGTATAGCTTTTTAACATGTGGATAAGCTTACAGAAATCACCCTATAGAGGAACTGTACCATTTATCCCTATATCAATGCCTGCAGCAAGTTAACAACTACATTTTCTAAGCCTGATTAAAATTTATCACTACAAAAGATTGTAAAAGTGTCAGACTGCTACACTGATTACATTATTATGCATTCACTCTGAAGTTGTAGCATAAATAACTCACGCTTGTACTCTATGGAACAGATGCATCACCCACTTCTACAGGGATATGAATCACTTGCATGAGTCAGCTTGAAACCTGTCAAAACCCCAGGCAGTTGTCACATAACAGCTTGTAACCATAAACTAGCTGGCAGAGAAACAAAGGCTTATAGAAGTGAAAATGCTGGCTTTACATAAATCATACATAATTATTGATCTGCATTTAGCACCTCTGTATATTACTTCCAGCAGTGATGCTTAATCATTACTGATTTGTTCATTAATCCAAATCAACTTTCATGCAGTTTGCACATATTACAAAATCTTGTATAGCAAAGGTGAAAGCAAGTTTTTTTTTAATTTATTATTTATTTATTGACATTTGATTACTGGGAAAGTCTGACTGGGTAGAAGCTCATTTTCAGCAGAGTCCCGGGGGAGAAAAACTCCAAATTAATTACAAAATGTTTTAAGCAGAATAATTTTACACTCTTCAAAAATAAAACAAAACATCTGCAGTTTAAATAATTATGACAAATTAGACATAATATAAAAAAATTGGTTAAGAATCGATAAAAGGTATATGACAGTCATTTAATACTAGAGACATTTTAGACAGTGTGTAGAGAAATTAAAGGCAAGTTAGTGCAATGAAAATAGGAACTGTGACATGAAGTGAGGGGAAAAACTGGCTTATGGTATATTGAGAGAGAAAGTCAGAGAAGAGAACTAGATAAGAGTAAGGAAGTAAGTGAAGAGGAGAGAGTAAGGAGGCATAACGAATGAAAAGGTACTTGCTCACATTTAAGGTGTAGGTTATGCTGGTTTTGAACAAGAATAGGACAAGATGTCAGCTAGGAAGTCTTTCAGTGTGGTCTTGAAAGATGAGAGGGTGTGTATAGACCTGAGGGATGCAGGTAAGGAGTTCCAGGCTTTAGCAACTTTTAATGAGTATAGACAATGCCCAGCAGATTTGTTAGGTTTATACACAGGTAGGAGTTTTTTGTCACTGGATCACAATGACCAACTGGGAGCATAGTTATGTTGAATGTTTTTAGTGCTGGACAGGCAAATGGATGCTGGATAATTTTACAGTTGGTATGAACATGTGTACATATTAGTTGATGTGGCACTTCTAACCAATTTAGGCTTTTCAGTGTTATGCAGTGGTAGGTTCTGAAAGGGGTATGTGCTACAAATTTATCAACTTTGTTATAACATTATTCAAGTTTCAATTTTTGTGAAGCCTGGAGGCTAGAAAGGATGGGAGCACCATAAATAAGAGTGGGGAGGAGATATGTAGTGGCAAGTGTAGTTTTAATTGCAACAATGAAAAGGTTTTGGCTCTGTAAAGCATTCCTAGTTTTTGCTGAGTTTTTCTTATGTAATTTTTATATTCAGGTTGAATGTAAGATTATCGTCCAGTATCATCCCTAATAGTTTGCTATAAGAAGTGACTTCAATGGTTGTATTATCAAGATAGAGGAGTTTAAATTTATTTATTTTTTCATGAGAGATGGATTTATAGAAAAAAAGCAGTAGTTTCTTCTTTTTTGGGTTGAGCACAAGTTGTGAGTTATGAAGCCGTATTTCACTGGCTGCCAAAGCTCCCTGAGTAATTTTTTGGAGGTGTGCCACATTTTCAGATGTGCAAAACAGAGTGGAATGATCTGTCTATTGTATTAGAGTGGCCTGTTGTGTGAAAGTATAGAGAGTGTTGGTGAAAATGTTAAAGAGGTGGGGTCCAAGGATAAAGCCTTGTTTTACACCAGTGGTGACTGGAAGGTAAGGAGAGAGCATAGAGTGCCATTTTACTGACTGATCCCTATAGGACAGGTAGTTTTTGAACCACAGAATGGTGGGCTGAAAGAGACCTAGTGAGGACATTTGAAGAAGAAGTTTGCCGTGACAAACTGTATCAAAGTCTTTAGACAAGTAGAATGTCTGTCTCACCACTGTGGACACATAGTGATTGAAGTGTTGATTGCTATCAATATGTGTTCTCAAGTCTCAAAACACTATGTCTGAGCTTAGAGTGGTGTTATGTATATCTTAATTTGTAGGAGTACTTTACTGCTAAAGGGGACAGTGAGACATTTTTTTGCTTTGAGGTTCGGTCCATGAGTTTGGTACCAATCATTTGTCTGTGTGAGCCCCTTCTGTAATACGTGAAGTTGGTGAACTTTATATGACTGCGTCCTGTTGACACTCATCAGCAAACTTGGCAAGTCACAAGACATCTATTTTTGCATGTACTTCAGAGAAACAGTTTCCATACAGTTTAGGGCCCACTACAGATCCCTGTGGTATTCCACCGGTAAGTGGTATAGTGGTGGAGGTGCAGTCTCCATCTTTGATAGTGTGTGTTCTGTCAGTGAGCCAGTTGGCCATCCATCTGGTAATGTTCCCAAATGGGAAATTTTCTCTATGACACCTTAATGTATCGTGGTAAGAAGTGTGTCTAAGTTGTATCATGGAAAAGAAGTGTGTCTAAGTTGTATCATGGACGTCCTTTTTATTTTCCTTAAAGTGCAGATTTTTTTTTTTGGATTATTTTTGAGTCACCACCTTCCATTGGGACTGTTTTTGTTGCATAATAATATTTACTTTTCCATAGAGCAGTGAACAGTGGGTTTGCATGATGAATGACAAAGTGTTTGCACATGTGAGATACAAATTTCTAATAATTTCCATGTTTGCGCATAGTTGAGCAGTGCAGATATGCGACACGAATTGTGAAAAGTCTGACAGTTAGTACTGAGTCTATGAAACACACCTGCTGCTTAACTGACTCTGCGTCAGCAGGTGTAAATGCACTGACACATTTCTTTTTGAGCCCGTACATCTCATACTTTTAAAGACTTAAATAAACCTTGATAATGGAATGATATGAATTCTATATAGTACATGTGTTGCTGTTTGTTGGCATAGTCCAGAGGAGTTAAGTGAGATTGCACGTAGGCAACCACAACATTATACCACCGCTTACTGTCACTTCACATTGGTGCATGATGCAAAACTCTGTGCAAACAATGACTTCAAAAAGTGAAGGGATCCATTCCTTTTTCTGTTACTTATGTGTGTTGTATGTGATTCTACTTTTTGACTAAATTAAAGGTGTTAAAATGGGGTAGATAGGAAAGTGATGAAATAAGGAGCAAGCAGGAAGAAGAATAAAGGGAAAGCAATACTGGAATGTGCAGGAGGGAGGTAGGAAAGAACCGTAGCTATCCATCTATTTTAACAGTGTGAAGTGAAAATATGTGTATAATATTAACTGAATTTGGACTGTCACCTCCACAAAGAGGGGTGACAGCAACACATTCAGGTTGTATAGCCAATTGAACAGCATCAAATGTGTCAAGAAGACACATGCAAAATAGAGAGCTGTGTATGGGACATTTTTTTGCAGGCCATTTGCCCATTTTTTAATTCAATAATGAAAACTGATGGATAAGATACACAGGTTTGTCTGAGCCAGGTAAATTGGGTAGGTGGGTAGGTGAGGATGCAAATGCAAACATGCAAGACAAACAAGACAAGAGACAGGGACAGTGATGGTCACAAAAGGATGGGAGATACCATGATTGGAGTGAGGGAGGGGACAATGCAGGTTCATGGGCATCAAGTTTGCAGACAGTAAGAATCAAGTCCTCACCCACTCACTCACTGGACTGTCATCACTGTCCCCTTACTCTTGTGGTGGCTGGAGTGCTTGATGTCTCCTCCTCCTCCTTTGGATGATAATAGAGAGCAGCCTCTCCATCCAGCATAGGTTCACACCAATGGTGTGGGGCATGACCCTGGCAATTCCCTGTGGGTAATGAAATCACCACCTCCACCACAGCTCTTGGAGGGTACCACAGCACCAGCTTCTGGGAAAGTACAACTTGCAGGCATAGGTAGTGCAGGGGAAGCAGCGGCAGTAGTGCCAGTTTGGCTCCCAAACATGGCATAGTGCTGAAGCTGGTGGAGTGAGGGCAGGCTGATCCACTGGGGTTGGCCTACTTTGCTGTGCTGCTTAGCATCTAGTGATGTGGTACACATGGATGACAAGGAGACATTTTAATGACACCTAATAGAAAATAAAAAAAGAGAGTTAAGGGTTGTGGTGAGAGAAAAAAGAGATAAAATGTGTGCAATTATATGTGACATACAATGCATTAATACAATATACAACTCTTTTATCTGAAGTATTACATTTAAATAAATGTTCCTCCAGATACACAATATACTACAAATCGAGGAAAGCAATCCATAAAATGTGCATATATTGTACATATGCATGTTCCAATTATACACATTACAGTTTACGGCAGGGCTTCCCTGCCAATGGTATAAAGTTTTTAATTTAATGTAAATATTAATGAAGAAATAACATTATTGTATTGTTGTGAATTGTGGTATTTGAGCCCACAACCTCTGACTACAGTCTAATTGTGGATGCTTACAACTGGTTTGTGCTACAGACTAATACATACATACTTGCTTTTACAGTTGAAATATGCATGTACAATTTAATACAACTCTATAAAAAGACAAAAAAACTATCTTTAACTTTTAATGCTACAATATCACTTCTCTTCTGCTGCATATATACCACTTGCTTCTCTCAGTCTCTCCAATCAAAGTAAGATGAGCCTGCCAATTGAACTCAAGGCTCAGTGGCAGCTAGAGAAAGAACAAAAAAGAACAGAAGAGCATTGTATGCGCCAACATTGCCTATATTTAGCTTTCTAAGTCTTACAAGTACTCTCTTATTGTCATATTAACACAGCTGAGGGATGTCCACAGTCTCAAATTCCTCCAACCAATGGTTGACCTTGTGATGACCCACCACTGGACCAGTAATGAAGCAGTCTTAGTCTTCACCACTGACACCAGTGGGGGATGTACACTGGTACGATAACAAGTACACACACAGTAATTCCAGAGGCAGCTCTATGCATCAAGTGCAATTTCCCTGAAGATCCCCAGTAAGACTCCAGACTGGCACAGCTATAATGTTGAGATCTCAGCTGAGTGGCCAAGCCAAGACCTTCAGCACCCTCTCTATCCAACCAGTGCTTCATGTCCCTGCCCAAGTAACTCATACACACACTCTTTGAGGTTTGATTTACACACACACACACACACACACACACACACACACACACACACACACACACACACACACACACACCTGGGAAAGGCTGGCACAGGTTTCTTAGCTATGCTCCCTTTTGCCCAGACTATAAGGTAGTTATCAGTGCCACCAGCCAACTCCTTATCAGCTACTTTAAGGCACTTAACAAAGGGTGTCCAATCTTACTGTGTAATATTAATATTAATATAAATGGTAGTTTGACCAAGAGCAAAGTTATTAGGAGTGGCTCACATAGTGTCACCAAATAAATATGCAAGTACTCAAAACTTACATACCTGTAGACAGATCAGCCACAATGAAAGGTTTAAATATATTTAATAATAAATAATAAAAGAACAAAAAAATACTCAGTATATAATCACAGTGAGATCAGAGTTCAAAACCACAGGAAATATTTAAAACAACATTGGACAGTCTCATATAAATAAAGAAAAATATCTAAACTAAGATTTGCTATATGCCTGACTAAATCCAAGAGAATTAGACTGTTCCCTAGAAACTTACTTCATCCGAGAAAAGCAGATGTTGTGGTGAAGGGTTCTTGTCAGGTCCAAGATGGAATACAGAATGCCCTGTCTCTCTAAGGAACTTCACAAATTAATATCTCAAATATTACTACTGGGTTAGCTTGCAGAATGACATCATTTCTTGTCATCTGACTCTATCCTAGGTGAATACCCCACTGCTGGAAGCTTGGCAGAATTTAGCATTTACCTGTGAAAATACATAGACTTCAGATCTTTGGCAGATGCTGAAAGTCATAAAACAATTGCATTCCTTCATAAATTCAAAGATAGTAATTAGTTCCCTCAAAAGACAATACAGAAAGCTCCCTAGTACAGACATTATGTCTCCAGCCTAGCCTATAAAGTAATTTCATTTCAGCTATTTTTCTGAAGTTAACCTCCTATATTCCAGTTTCCACTGTTAAAATATATACATTTAAACAGTTACAATAGTGCATTTACATTTCTGTTTTCTTCCAGCAGGGCACACTGTGGTTACATTTTAAGCATGACCCTTTATAAAATACCTTTTTAACACACATATCTGTACAGACCAGTTTGATATATGCATGACATACAGTTCTAATACAATTCTAACACAAGCATCTTATATATATCATGTTGATATTCACAAATGACATTTAATTGTTTGCAAAATTCCAGATAGCTCTGCTGACAGTATACCACTTCATCACAGAGAGTATCCATTTTTCTCTTGTGTAGTTCATTAAAATGTTAGCTACTTGCTCCCCTGTGCATGGGATACTGGTGGCACTGGATACAGCTTGGGCCAAAGTATTCTACTCCTCAGACTTGTATTGGAAGCCAGAACAGTCCAACTGCAAAAGCTTTTGACTGCTGTGCTTTGTCAGGAGTCCATTAAATATCCTGGACTCCTGGACAGCCCACGTCTGTGCCTTAAACCTGACATCTTCCCCTCTAACACCAGCCATGTCTACCAGCTGAACTAGAGCAATGGAAACTGGTGCTTTCCCACCAATTCTAGTTCTCACATTTAGTGGTAGTGCATAAACCCATGCAACAATGTCAACTGTGTTTGCACGATGTTAAGAGGACAACAGCAGTGCCAAGCAGGGAGGAACTAGATAACTGAAACTGGAAAGTTAATCTGATATTTGGCCTTAGTTTGAGAGGTGTCTGCTGATGTAGCCTGGAAAGATATATATTGGAAATTGGAAGGTAACAGTTAGGTAAGTAAGGTTTGCAGACGTGCACTGGGGGCATAAATGTAATGACCTGACACATTTGTTTTTATCTTTATAGACTGAGAGGATTGATTTTTTACACTGTGGGATTTAAATCTAGGCATAAGGAACAAAATATTTTCTTTCACAGCATTGAGTTTACTAGTGCTGCTCAGACATAGGAATCATACATAAATACAGATGGTAGTTCGAACTGTTATACATGTATGTGTGTCATCTGACAAGGTTATTGGATATAGATCCAGCTGTGTATGTATCTTTGGTAATTGTGAAGGCCATGCAAGTCCAGATAGCAGAATAATACACAGAATACCTCTCAGTCATACATCTGACAACACAATAATGGTGTCTCATCCTTCATACATATAATTCATATCAGCTCCACTATTTAACGTCTTATAAGTGAAAGTGAATATAATGGGAAGTGGAACAACAGTAAAACTGTATGTAATATCCTGTCTAAAAACCCAGAACCATGTGTATGGCAATTCTACACTTACACCTGTTGCCAAAAGAATGTTGAAATAACACTTGTCTATTTTTAGTTGTTATAAACTGCACTGTCACAACAGTAAAAAAAGGTTGCACACCCTGTAATAAAAGCCAGGACCATTTGCATTTCAGACCTACACTTACATCTACTGCCAGAGAATTAGCTACCTGACATTTCCTAATTTACTAATCATTCTTAAGGTCTCTGTGTTAACTGCCACACAATGCCACGTAGCAAGTTTTCAAAGTGCCCAACAGAATTAATTGAATGTATCCAGATTCTGTTACTGGATGTCTGGATTTGAAATCTCACTCCAACAAACCTCATGACACAGGAATGGTGCCTTATCCTTCTTTGCCACAGAAACAGCTTTGCAGGAAGGAACTGAAATCATTCTGCATACAACAGATTGCATCATCTACAGTAATATGAAACCATACAACTGTTATTTGTAGATTTATAATTTTTAGATGTAGTGTGGTAAGTGATCCCTACAACCAGTTATGACTATTGCTTGCAAATGTAGAGCTCTTTCTTACCCTTCTGTGTTTGTTGTTCATGTTTCTCTTATCTGACCAGTAATCTGAGATATGCAGTCTGTAAGCTATTCTATATCATTGTCCTTAAAATGTATGTGGATATTAAATGGCAATAATATCATAAGCAGTTGCCAACAAATGAAGGGGAGGTTGGATGTTAATGAACAGAACCTGTTAACTGTGAACTGCTCTCTAACATTTCCAACCTTGCATCTAACATTTTGTAAGTCTAACCACCTGACACACCCACTGAATGTAGGACAGCCTGTAGTGCTGTTATGTTTTCCTTCTCCCAACCAGTCATCATTCCCAGTTGCAATCCATTAAAAACAAACACTGAGGAAGTGCCTGCACTATGTTTACATCTGTGACATGGAGCTAAGTATTTGGGATTCAACAATTCTAATGTGTTCCCAGATAATTTGCTTCATCACCATGCTAACAACCCTAAATCTACATCATAAAAAGGCAACCATGTAGCTAGGGAAACTGAAAGTGAGATTTGTTTATGTGACATACACAGAAAAGATGCTATTACTTTGGGAAAATATGCACAGAAGATTATTGCACTTGAAAAGTTATGCTTGCATTTTGTCCGCTACATACTGCACATACTGTAATGTAATTAAGAAAAATCTGCAGCAAAGGCTTTTGCACTTTTATCTGCATGCATTAGTTAGAAGTGTACTGATGCCATGGGCATGTTTGTCAGGGCAACATGCCAAAATGGAATGTTCTATGTTAAATCTGTGGACATGTTTCAATGACAGTTCATTTGATAGCACTTTTAGCATTTCAAAGATGGTTTGTTACAAAATGTTTCATTTTCATATTCTTTGGGGGGGCAGCAAATCTGCATTTCTGTTATGGTGCAAACAAGGATATGTTGCTATTGTTAATCTCATGTTTTTTGCATCCAGCTTGTTATTCATATTTAAAATCTGTAGACTGTTTATATTTATCCAGTGGATAATTCTGAAATGCTACCTTTTCTATTGTATCTGGGAACAGTTATTTTGTAGTTATGTGATACTTATGTGTATTATCCTTCTGTTGTCTTTTGGGACACCTAGGACTATGCCACCTAGGCATCTTAGTCCTCAATGACCACCCTTCACTGATGCTGAAAATCAGGTCATTGTTGACACTTTTAAGCAACATGGTGCCTTCCTGCTTGAAAGGCAATGGGGAGATATGTTACACAGAATGCAGATTTGTCAGCAGATTGCCAACAATGTTAATGCAGTGAGTGGCCACAGCAGCGCATATGAGCAGGTGCACAACAGAGCCACTGACAAGTTCTCATCTGCATGGAGGAAAGCAGCTGCAGTGGACCATGATTGGATGGGTACAGGTGGCAGGAGGCTGCTACAGAGCCACTAGTAACACCAAATGAAGAGTTCTGTTCCACTGTCAGGGATCCAGACAGTGGTGCTACTATATTAGGGACACAAACATGTCCCAGGAAGAGCTTCCAATTAGGCTTCTGCATCTCAATTGTTGAATATTGTTTTATAGTAAAACAATTTAAATCAATATGTTACTTCTGTTTCACAAGATTTCTGGGGGGTGAGTGAAGATTGCTACAGTTAACACATTCTTATTGATTAGTTTAGGCTAGACTTGTTATCCAAGTTCTTGTTGAAAGTATAGTTAATGTACATATAAAGGGATAAAGGTATTACCCTCCTATGTTACTGTTAATTGTGATGATGTTCTCCTTAACGTTTGCTTAACTTTTCCAGGACCATCTGGCATGCAGAGGATACCCTCATCTGCTGATGGTAAGCCAAACTTTTTTATGTAAGTACTGATGACCAATTCAAAGAAATCTTTTATTGTGTGATGTTGAAGTCAAGACTGTTGTGTGTATTGCTGTACTGTCTAATAGTGGCAGCACTGTTATTTTGCTAACACATATTAGAGTATAGTAGTTTAGGTATTATTTTTTCTGTGTTTGTTGCTTATTATCACAAGTGATCCTAACAGAGAAAGTGTGGGATTTCTACCACCTCATGTCAGAGTATCAGCCGACTCTGATGATGGTGGTGGCCAAACATAAGCACAGTCAGGCAGGGGGGTACAGAGGTTGAATCTGGCACTAAGGTTGCCATGCAGCTATCCCCTTTAATTCCATCGGACACAGCCAGTAAGCCTATGCTTACCCATTCCAGTGAGACCACAGATATTGGACAGATGGAGGGTGAAACATTTGATCAGGAAAATGACATTACTGCAGCTTCAGTGCCTGTTAACTCTGACCATAGCTAAAGTGTGGGCAAGGTGCCATGCAGGAGTTAGGGGTGTTTGGAGGAGGCCTGTTGTCCATCCTCCACCTGTTCCAGGTGTCTCTTCCCATGCCACTCAATGTATGTTTAGGGCCATAATGGAGGCACAGGCACATTCTCATAGGTGCTCCAGAGAAATGTTTAGGGTTGTAGATATGGCACAGGCTGACATGCATGACTGCCCCCACCATGTTGCCAAATCAATGGATTGGATGAATGACACATTGGAATGAGCTTTTTGTCTGATGCTAAGGGTGCATTGCTGACTAGTGTTTAGTATATCAGCCAGTTGATAGCCTCAAAATTTTCCATCTTTATTGTTAATGATCTTGTGAGGGTTGTGAAGTCTGAAACTGCAAATGTATGCAACATTACTTTCTAACTTCTCTCTTTAATGATTTTCCAGTTCAAATGTATGGTGTTAAACTGAAGGCATGCTGTGACCAGCACTACTTATGAGAGTTATGCCTGAGGCCTATTACTTAATAATAGACACATATAAGTCAACAAGTCTCTGCTGTCACATACTAAGATAATTTCTGCACAAATCACCCACATTTTACTTGCTTACACTACCAAGTAAAAAAATGCAATATGACAGATGTTCATATTATTACACAATAAAATCCAGATTCAACACTTACCTTGTAAATCCAGCAGTTTCAACAGTTTTAGTTCAGGGCTGACTCTGTATAATGCAAGCAGTACCCAGCCAATACATGGTAGGTAAAGGATGAGATATTTGCTTGGCATCAGTGTTACTGTATGTATGTGCATAGGAGGAAGGTTATAGGCCCTTAGATGATGAGTGAGTGTGCTATACATTGTCTCTTAGCCAATGCAAAGGTATATTGAGCATGCCTACATCTGTCTACACCCACAACAACTGCTGGTTCCCCTTCTGACTCTTGATCTGCGTGTGACTATGCTGACCTTGGCATTGGTGGTAGGATGTGTGCTCCTTCCTCTTGTTGATCTTGTGGATGCTGTTTTCTCAGGATGATGTTGTGCAGCATGGCACATACTGTGAATATTTCAGCACATGTTTGTGGATTGTACTGCACATAAGCATCTAGGCACCAGAACTGCGACTTCAGCAACCCAAACACATGCTCTATGATATTTCTGGTTTGAGCATGTCATCATTATTCTTCAGCAGGTGTATGTACATGTCTGATGGGTGTCTTCAGCCACAGTTCTAGTGCATAACCTGCATTTTCCAGTAAATGACCCAGTGGAATATCCCCCTAACGAACATATGATACAGTTGGGAGGTGTGCCAGATATGTGAGTTGTGCTAACTGTCAGGGTTGCCAGCACACACGATGAAGATGATTCCCTTGGCATTATACATGACTTTGCAGTTAATAGAGTGAATGCCCTTTCTAATAATGTAGAGTCTTCCCTGTTCCTTGGGTGGTACCTTAATTTTTGTATGTGTACAATCTATGGCACCCAGTACGTCAGGGTAGTGTACTACAGGGTAGAATTCCTGCATATTTCTGGCCCTATCCTCAGGAGTACTGGGAAAATATATGTGGTCACTGGCATGTTGGAGCATAGCATTCAAGAACTGATGGAGGATCTTGGATGCTGATGCTGATGCTGTGACACCCCCAACATGTCCCCTGTTGGTTTCTGAAAGGTATCTATAGCTAAAAGTGCTACACATACCTTTGTCTCCACTGGTACGGGTTACCCTCAGTTTGCCCTGGCTCTGAGTTGAAGATGACAGAGGTTGCAGAGTTCCTGTAGTGTGGCTCTATCCACCCTGTAGTGCTCAACAATTTCCACATCATATAGACTGTGATAATGTACCTGGGGTCTGAAAACTCTTCTCCTTCTTAGCCTTGGTCTATTAGCAGTAGCAGCAGTGACATGGACTTCAGCCTGTTGCACATACACATGAATTAAAGCAACAGAAGTCCTTAACATTGTTTCTGTGTAGACTCCTTTCTGTGGCTGTATTCCAATAGGTTTTGGATTTCACAGGGAAAACCACCACTGAGTCTACATGATTGCTTTATAGCTTGTTGAATAGCTCCTCCATCTTGGATTGATTAATTAGCATACAATTCAGCTGATTATGCTGTAATTTTCATGCCACCATGTTTACCTTGTTTGTGCTGCTGTGTGCAGCTCTACACACCATGTAGAGTCACTTACCAAATTCAAAATTGTATGTTACTGTCTGCACCTCGTGGCACAACACACACACTGTGAAAATGGACCATGTAGGCTTTATTGAATCTGGCTGCTTAACTTTTATGTTAACCCTTTTTCTGTTTCAATTAATAAGTTAATAGAACAACATGTTTTGCAACAATGTGCAGTTTCCTTTCAATAACATTTTGAAACTCTGTTGTCTGTCATTATTGACTGTAATCCTCTGTGATTGATTAGAAAATCAAGTTTTAGAGGGATAAGACAAACATATTATGAGGCAAATTCAGGGATGTTCTGCACAATTCTAGACAGACACTACTTTTATTGTTTCTAGCAGCCAGGATTGGAATCCAGAAACAGTCTTGAACCCTGTTACAGGGCCTATGGTTTATTCAGTGTTAATAAACCATACCACACACACACCACAAATCCAGGTTCACATAGACCTAACGCATCAGCAAACCAAACACATAAACACACAAAAACATACTCAGAGGCTCTAAATAAAAAATTGCGTAAGCAGTAGAGACCTCCAAAGTAGACATCCAAGCAACCCCTACCATGAAACAATACCCACATAACACATAGCTCACAAAGTCAGTGTGTCACACAGTCACAGCCCTTAAGGCTAAACAACACACCTAATACACTTGTAATAGGTGACTCTATTGTCAGACACACTGACATCCCACTCACCAGGCTGAACAAGGAGAAGGACACTGTAAGCTGCCTGTCGGGTGCCAGGATCCGCCACATAACACAAGTACTCAGGTCACTCCAAAGCAAGTACAAATATGACCCCGTCATTGTCCATGCTGGTGTGAATGACATAAGATGTACCTCCCTGGACTACATGAAAAAAGACATAGAGGAGCTCTTTGATCATGTAGTCCAGGCCGGTATGACCCTGACCTTGAGTAGCATCTTACCCTCACCAAGAATGATGCCACCGTATAAAGACAAAATGATCAATTTTAACAATTGGCTAAAGTTTTGGTGTCATTCAAAGGGGATCCAGTGTCTGTCAGCCTGGGATGACATGCTCGACAAGCCACAGTGCTTCGCTAGGGACGGCTTGCACCTGTCACCCCTGGGTTTTTGAATACTGGCAAAGGCTCTTGCCTCCTCCATAGTGCCTTTTTTAGGCAAGGCTCAAAAGACAAGCCCACCTCCATAGACAACACAAAGAAAAAAAAATTAAAGGTAATGCTGCTCAACGCCACAAGTCTAAACCTCAAGATGCATGCACTCGAGACTCTCCTCAGTATGGAGAATATCTATATCTGGGCAGTAACAGAAACCTGGTTCAAGGCTCACGAGAGAACCCCAGCACTACCAGGTTATACTTCATACCATGCTTTCCGGCCCCAAAACTCGGATGGAACCACAAAAGGAGGGGGAGTATCCATATTTATCAAGGATACCCACACCTCCAGGTTAGTGGCACTGCACGAAGCATCGGAGACCATCCATGTGCAACTAACAGTGGGCAAAACTGTCTTTCAATTTGTAGCCTGCTACAGACCACCCTCCCAAACACAGGAAACTCACTCGGCTTTCCTGAGAACACTGGAGAATATGAAGTTCTCTCCAAACACCATTATATTGGGTAACTTCAACTACCCAAACATTGATTGGGAAAACTACTCAAGCCCAAACACCTTTGCCCAATGGTTCCTAGAATTTATAATCTCAAATGCTATGGAACAACTGGTCACCACTCCCACAAGAGAGGAAAACATATTGGATCTGGTCATCACCAACATGGGGTCTTTATGTTGCACACCAGAGGTATACCCCTCATTGGTAAGATCAGACCATAAACTAATCTCACTGGACATCCATATTCCGTCCCTACCCCTAGCCAAGGAAACCACAGTGAAGAACTTCTCAAAAGCAAACTTCACACTTCTCAAAACCGAGGTGGAATCCTTCAAAGCCCCCGGGCCAGTGGAAAATACAGCCCAAAATGCAGAATCCTTTACAAAAGCATTCTATGGACACCTACATGAATGCATGGAGTATGCTATCCCAAATAAAACCAAGACTTCCTCCTCCAAAGGCAGGAGACCTGTTTGGTGGACCCCAGCCATAAATAAGCTATACAACAGAAGGAGAAAGCTACTACATGTTAGAGCAAAATCCCAAAAAGGGAAGGCGTCTCTGATCAGTACTAGCAAGAAACTATGATCCCTCATAAAATCATCTAAGGCCAGCTTCAAAAGAAAGATTGCACAAGACACTAAAGATAATCACAAGGCCTTCTTTAGTTATGTCAGAAACCTGCAAAGGAACTCCCAGATATGCTCTGAGTTACTGCAAAATGACAAAAAATACACTAAACCCACAGACATTGCCAACATCCTGGCAGAAAGGTTCAGTGCAAACTTCTCCCCCCCTTCCCCCCCAAAAGAGCAAATGTCTATCCCAACAGAGTGTAGCCTTCCTGAGATCACAGATGCACAGGTGAGAGCTGCCCTCTCCAAAGCAAAAAACACAGCATCAATGGGACCAGACAGTGTCCCGGGCTGCGTCTTACACGAGCTCCAAGAAGAACTAAACCCTCATATAAAGTCACTGTTCAATCTCAGCCTTACTACAGGATATGTAGCCAAGGAATGGCATACAGCAACATTGGTCCCACTCCACAAAGGTGGTGCCACAACAGACCCTGGAAACTATCACCCTATAAGCCTGACTAGCCTAGTCTGCAAAGCTATGGAGCTTATCATCATGGAAATCATAAACACAGACATTGGGAACCTCCAGACACTGGATCCTACCCAGTTTGGCTTTGATAAGGGCAGATATTGTCTCTTGAACCTGGTTAATTTCTTTGAAACAGTTATCAAAGCCATAGATGAAGGGAAGGTAGTACACACAGCCTACCTGGACCTCGCAAAAGCCTTCAACACAATACCCCACTCGGGCATCAAAAATAAGCTCTCCAGCTTAAATATCAACCCCCTATGTCACAAGATGGGTTGCAAACTGGCTCAGGGATAAAACCCACATGGACATAATATCAGGTGCCATGTCAGACTCTAAACAAGTTACAAGTGGTGCCCCACAAGGCTCAGTCCTGGGACCACTCTTGTTCGGTATATATTTCTCAGAGGTACAGGCAAACACAGGTGGACTATGGCTGACCAAGTTCGCAGGTGACTTAACTGGGTGCCGTAATCAACTCTCCGGGTGACACAAGCATCCTCCAAAAGGGTCTCACAGAGATGGATAACTGGTGCCAGAGCCATGGCCTAAAGCTAAATGCCAAAAAGTGCATAGTCATCCCCTTTGGGAAAAACAAAGTGCCCACAAATTACCACATAGGTGGTAATCCATTAAGTATGGAAGAAGTAATTAGGGACTTGGGGACCCAAGTAGATAGCAATCTCTCCTTTGACAATCACATTGCCAAAGTGGTTAGAAAGACCTTCTATACAGCCCACCTTATCATGAAAGGATTCACATCTAGATCAAGAGAGGTAATTGTAGCCCTCTACTCATCACTTATCAGGCCTATAATTGAATACAATGCCCCATTTTGGATGTACCTTACCCGTCACCTGCAGCAACTGGAAAGACCCCAAAAGTACCTCACCAAGAGGATCAAGGGGCTCAAACAGATGCCCTATGCAGCTCGGCTAAAGAAACTCCAGCTCTATTCAGTTGCGTACCGCCTACTCAGAGGCAATCTGTGTCTAACATATAAAGCCATGTCCAACCCAGAATTAATGGACATGCTTTACCTCAGGAAATCCAAATCCCTTAGAGCTACACACTCCAGGGACTTGAACCTTAGCACAGAAAAAAATAGGTCATGCTGGAGGGACAAATTCATATCCCAGAGGCTCCCCTTACTCTGGAACAAAATCCCAATCCATGTTAGGCAGAGCCCCTCGCTGACCCTCTTCAAGAGAAATCTTGACGAGTGGATGGGAGATCATAAGTTTACTCCTGGGATCTCTTCTGTATCCCTTCTTGACAGAGGTACAGTAACCTTAAAAGGGCTACCTTCTGTGACCTACTATAGAGAGGCACAGTCAACTAATCTAAAAGGGTGGCGAAAGCCAAACACACTCTGGCTAGGCTTATAAATGCCCTAAGGCAGATAGCCTAGTATCAACCTATGAACCTATGAACCTATGTATATAGTTTTGGTTAACCCTGTGACACTATGTTTTGTTCTTCACATGAGGATGTTGAATAACTACCATTCAGTTGTGGTAAGACAAAATGTTTCTGCTCAGCAGCACATCTAACTTTTAATCCTGCTCTGTAAAAATCTAATAATGCAGAAGTCAGTCACTTATTTTGTTAAAATAATTAGTAAGTGGTACTGTACCTGCATATGTAAGCGCTTATACAGATGTTGAACCAAGTAACAATATAGCTCTGTCAAAAGATTTTATCAGCAAAAAAGATCAGTATTAGAACACTGCAAAAGGTATTTTATGTGCTATGTTTTGCTCTCATATCCTCTTCAGGGGGTCTGTGCTCCCTATCATGTCTAAGAATACTGCTTGATGGAGACAAGAGCAGTAATCCATTACAGAAACCACAATATTAATACTGGCAAAGGTGAATTAGACAAAATGATACAGTACAGTCTGTAAACCATAAAATTCAAGATAAGGTAGTATATGAAACCAAACTTTTTTATACATATTCTTTGTAAGAATTCCATGTAAGCAAATATTATTCATTCTAGGTGCAAATTCTCCAATCAGTAATCAAAAACATCTTCAAATTCCATTTTAACCATTTACACTTAAAAATAATCTCAAAGATACAACTATTTGCTAGCATGTTAGCATAGACAAGTTAAAATCCTAGCAATGGCTTGGTCAACTAGGGTTGTCATCTTTCGTTGAGGCAAACACTGGGCCAAGGCCACATCCCTAGCACCTCCCACAACCCCGCCAATCTCCTTCTCTCTCAGCCTATTTTGTCATATCAAATGAGGAGGATTCTGCTGATTTACTATGCTTTGTCTGTTAAAGAAAATCATAGTAAATCCACAGATTTAACAAACTCTGATAGCCTGTTTCTTTTTTTGAATAGAATACTGGAGTTTGTACAGTGTTTTCCAGAGAACAGGAAAATCTGTTTGATTTCTGGATAGTCAAGAAAAAAAAAACAGTTAGGTGGCAGCACTACAGGCAACCTGGGTTTGATAACTGCCTGGGCTGTCTGAAGTGCTGACTGAAAGGTATGTGAGTGTTCATCCCACAGGTGGAGGGCATTCATCTAGGCCTTTCCTGCATGGTCCATAGAGGAAAATAGCCCTCAGGAGTAGCAAGTAAATGCAGAGGGGGATACCAAAGAGTAGGTCATACATGAAAAAATCCCCCAGTAGAAGCAATCAATGCCATTGCCCCTAGGATTCACTTACCGGCCTCCAGTCTTAGAATCGAGATAGCCCAGAGACTATAGGAGAGACAGATAGACCTATTGATGGACAGGTGTACTGGGTAACTAGAAAGAAAGGGAGCAAAAAGTAATAATAAAAATACTGACATTGAACATTGTGCTATCAACAAACTGTTCAACTCCCTTAGACTCCGATATCACATGATGACAATAAATACTACCTTATAGCTGGGTATTGCATACATGAACATACACACAGCTTTATGCATAAAGACTTTTTTGCCACAGGCAAAGTCCTGAAACCTTGGCTTTATGCTTATGTAAGGGTTTCCACAATAAATACTCACTGGTGGATATTTAAGACTCAAGTCACAGAGACTCCCCATGCTTTGGAACAAAATTCCTGACTACATTAGGCAGAGCCCCTCACTAACAGTCTTCAAGAGAAACCTTGACCAGTGGATGGGTAACAGAAAATACACCCCTGGGATCACTTCATTGGCTCTTCTTGACAGAGGCTCAGTTAATTAATTAATGGGGCGGTGAAAGCTGACACACTCTGGCTAGGATTATAAATGCCCTCAGGCAGATAGCCTAGTGCCTACCTATGAACCCATGAACCTATAAATGGCTGATGTCAAGTTTAACTAGAAAAAGCTAGCCAGATCTGAATCCAGTGAGGACCGCTGTCCCAAATGGATTCCTGCAGAAACTACTATATAATCTCCAAAACTATCTTTATATGGAGCCTACCTGTCAGCACCCTGCATGTCCAATACATTTTTTCAGTCAATGTGCCTCCTGTTAAATTCACTTAATGGTGAAGATAATACTGCCATCCTAAGAAATCTTAATAATACCTTCCTGGGTCCCAACAAAAATTACATCATGCTGAGGATAGCTGAACCAAACAGCCAGCAAGCCAACAAGACCCCAGTTCATCTCATTGAATCTTTCCTCCTTGACCTCCTTATCACAAATATCCCTACTAAATGTCCTATGTTAAGGTCCATTCTTCTGTTAGTGACTACTCCTCCTTTAGCTTCTGCACCTCTATCAATAAATGCCAACTACCCCTCACTAAAAATGCTCAGATCTAAAACTATTTTCTCCTCTCATAAACTATCCTCAAAACCTTCTTCCACTGACTGGTTCACTCTCTGTCATATTAACAACTCAAACATGGGAGCTGTATTTCTTTCAGACATCTTTAATAATATCTGAAACAACTACTTGTCAGACATGGCTTGACTTTAAAAGTTACAGCACAAATCTTGAATGACTAAGTAATGCTTCTTCTTCTTAAACACTGAAGACAATGCCTGGTGTACATGGTAGTCTATTCCTTCCCTATACCTTAAGAAGGGATTCACTTTCCTAAGAAAGACAAATAAAAAGACCATATGGAAACACAAAGCCATATATTTCCCAAATAAACAAGCAACCTTGCTCTGCAATTATGCTTTCTTTTACGTAAGTCAACTCTGTTATTGGGAGATCCCTCATCAGGCAAAGCCCAATTGCTTGGTATATTTAAAAAGAGAGTTGTGAGAGAACCTGATTGAAGTAAGTAAGTGAGTGAAGAAGGAAAGGTAAGGAGGTGTAAGGTATGGATAGATAGTTGTTCATGTTTAAGACTATAGTTTATCCTGGGGTTGAACAAGAACAGAAACATATTTTGGATAGACAGTATTTCAGAATGGTTTTAAAGGACTGGTGAGAGGGAAGGTAATGACCTGATGGACAGAGATAAGAAGTTCCATGCCTTACTAACATAAATGTGCACAGATCATGTCCAGCAAATTTGAGATTTGTGGACAAAGATGAGTTTTTAGTCAATGGATCATAATGCCCAATCAGAAACATAGTGGTGTGAGTGATGTTTAATGCTGGGCAAAAAGATGGATGCTGGATAATTTTATCAGTGGTAAGAAGCTGTGTATATGTTAGTTGATGGGGTATTTCTAAACAATTTAGTTTTTAGTGCTATATAGTGGTGACTGAAAGCAGTATTTGCTGCAAATGTAGCCACTTTATTAGCATTGTTCAAGTTTTGATTTTTGTGATGCATGGAGGTTAGTAAGAATGGGAACATCATAAGGTTGTGAGGGGAGGAGGTATGCAGTGGCAAGTGTAGTTTTAGTTGAGTAGCTAAAAATGCTTTTGGAGATGAGATTTTTCATACAATTTTGAAAATGCAGGTCAAATTTGAGATTATCATCCTCTATCATCCCCAATAATTTGCTATGAGACATGACTTCTTTGGTTGTATTATTAATAGAGTGTTTTTTTTATTCTGTTTTTTTTTTCATGGCAGATGTATTTTGGGGGGAAATAAGTGTTTTTTCGGGTTATTAAGCATGAGTTGTGGGTTACAAAGCCATGTCTTAGTGGCTGTTAAAGCTTCCTGAGTAAGTTTTTGGAGCTATGCCAGGCTGTCAGATGTGCATATGAATGTGTAGTCAGTTGTGTATTGTATTTGGGATGCATAGAGGGTGTTAGTGAGAATGTTAAAGAGGACAGGAAAAGGATAGAGCCCTGTGGTAGACCGGCAGTGCATTTTACTGACTGATACCTATTGAACAGGTAGCGTTTAAACCATAAAAGGGTGGGCTGAGTGAAACCTAGTGAGGACATTTGAATTAGAAGTTTGCTGTGACAATCTGTAATGAAGGCTTTAAACAAGACTAGAATTAAGTAGGAGAATAGTTTGCCATTATCTCTAGCTTTATTGCCAGTATCAATAAATGTTAGAAGTGCAATGTTGGAGATCGGAGTTCTTCATGTAGGAGATAGTTTAGCAGTTGTTTTTGAATACATGTTGACTTTTTTTTGGCGTTTGGAAAAGGAGAACAAGAATGCTCTATGTCTAAAGTTAGTGAAGTCAGTGGAATTTCCTCCTTTGTTTACAGGGATAATATGTGTTTTTCTTCCAGACAGAGAAAACATGGGATTCCTGGGACTGACCTATTTATAAGGATTGAGACAGGATAGACAATGCTGCCAGCTGCTATTTTTATGGTACATGCTTGGCAGGTCATCAGCTTGATTTGAGTTTGTTTAAGATTGTTTATATAAGATGTGGGCACAGGTTTGAAGGTGAAAGTGGATGTGGTGATATGTGGCTGATGGGCAGGACTGTGAATGGATGTTGGGGAATCCCTGATTAAGGATGCTATACTATCTATAAAATAAGAGCTGAATGCTATTGCAGTTTTGAGTGGTGAGTTATTTAGTGAGTAGTGTATTTTTGGCCAGGATGTAAGATTTCTTTAATGGCTGACCAGAATTTTTTAGGGTTGTATTTATTATTGATCCAAAAGTTGTTATAGTATAGTTTCTTGTCTTCGTTTATTTGCTTTTTATTACAGTTGCAGATCATTCTGAAGTTTACAAGATATTGTGGGGTTTTAAACTTTTATCATTCTTTCCAGGCTTTTTCTGTATCCTACATTATCATTCTATTCTTTTTGGATAGCCATATTATCTGTCTTTAGTCTCTTCCTTCTAAGAGGCACAAGGCTATTTAGGATATTTAGGAAAGTTGTATCAAATTTGTTTACAGTATTATCTAAGGGCAAGACTTTTAGGATGTTCCAGTTAATAGATAATAGGGTAGCAAAGAATATTTATTGGTTAATCTTTGACAGGTTGCATGTTGTTTTATAAGCATGTTGCTTAAGTGGATATGTGAGACGTCAGGTTTGGTAGATTGGGAGATGGTCTCTGAAAGAGTCCAACATTGTACATGCCATGATGAATTTGCTAGAGTCTGATATGTAGGATGCAGACTATTAAGGAATTTGATGTATTGCTATAATGTATGGGGATAGCAATTATTTCTGTGAAACTGAAATGTTCATGATAGATGTAGGGGAGTTAGAGGTTATGTACGACCAACTGATACTGATATCACCTAGCAGTGGTTTTATCCAATGTAGAATATTTTCCATTGCAGCTGTATTGTTGCCAGGAGGGATGTAAAGGACAGTAACATATATTTATTTATTTTCATGAAAGTAATAAGAAGCTCTTCTGAACTGGATTTTGGTATTGGTTTGCTGTCGGGGGGGGGGGGCGTTGCAATTGTTGGGAAATATTAAAGCAATACCAACACTTTCCCCTCTTTATACGGTCATTACAGATGATATTACAGCCGGGGTTGTAATTTCAGAATTGTTTATGCTGGGTTTAAACCAATATTCAGTTATCACAAAACACCCAAAAAAAGCAAATATCACCTCACAAATGTACAAGGAAATCCCAGATGAAGGAAACATGCTCCAATAATGAATTCAGTAAAGTAAAAACAGTAGTTAAATTTTATTCCAAAGTTTTACAACGGTAAGCGCTTTCACAGTAACTTAGTATTGCTTCATCAGACCAAAGAGTAACAGCTGATAATGGTCTTTAAATAACATTTTAAAATTTTCAAAATTTGCAAGCGACCATTCAGAAGCTGACTAATCAAATGTCAATTACAATTTGAAGACAAAGCAAGCTAACTCATGAACTAAAACTATATATATACAAATTAATTTAAGCTAAACGACATGACATCAAGCTTCAAATAAATATCCTTGCAACATATTCTATATATATATAGATATTAATATAAAAAACATACATTTAAAGTATTTAACAAATAGAATAAAATAAATAACTTATATATATATATATATATATATATTAATATAATTAGGATTGCATATGCCTATATAGATGCAACATGCATAAATATAAATTTACACTATAATTTAGACTACAGATAATGTAAATTTCCATAAACTGTAAATGCAAAGGCATATATAACATATAACATGTATTTCAACTATTGGTACTATAAACCTTTCCTACATTTATTGACCCTTCTAGATTTTAAAACAGGTTTCAATGGGACACTGTCATTCAGGCCATGTTCCCTATGAGAACCTAGATGTAAAATCCATTGTAGTTCTAAAGTTTCCGTTCTGTTAACTATATCACCCATTCTTATATTCTCATCCACCACTTGTAGTACTTGAAATAAAAATGTATGTTGTGGTCCTTCTTTTAAAGTGTGCTTAGCTAAAGCACTATATTCTAGACCTTTGTTAGTGCAGTATATATGATCCCTAATGCGCCCTCTAAGATGTCTATTTGTTTTACCAATATAAAATTTAAAGCAACATATACAGTGTGCCCAATATATTACATTTTTTGTATTACAATCAGCTTGGGTTCTCATTTCCCAATGTTTCCTCATCTCAGGATGTCTAAAAAACCTAGACTCATCAACATATTGACAATGGGTACACTTCCTACACTTACGTGTCCCATATAAAGTATTCAGATGGGAAGATGTCATATTAATACTTCCATTACATAACAGCTGTTTCAAGTTCTTCTTGTTTTTGTATATAAAGATTGGCTGACGCCCCACTATAGCTGCAGTTTCAGGGTCTGTAAGAAGTATAGACCAATTCTGTTTAACAATCTGTTGTATGTTAGAGATATTTTGGGTGTATGTAAGAACTAGTGGTACATGGTCTAATGTAGATTCCATTTTCCTTTGTTTGGGTCTATCCCTATAATAAGGATGGGCACAATCCATCCTCTCATTGGTCACCTCTCTACAAACTTGAGTGATCTCATCTTTATCATAACCTCTACTCTCAAATTCGACTGCTAGTTGAGTCATACTCGATATAAAATCATGTTTATCACATGATAACCAAGATATCCTAAAGGCTTGGACCTTCATCACTCTCTGAAAAGTAAATTTCGGATACATGCTATGTCTATGTAAATATGTTGGACAATAGCATTCCTTCCTATATAGTTTGGTAGATGTTAACTTGCCCATTTTTATTACTGAAACATCAAGGAATTCCATAGACTTTGTAGAATACTTCATAGTAAATTTCAGGAAGTTACTGGTAGTGTTCAAATAGTTGTGGAATTCTATTAAGGCATCCTCATCACCCTCCCAAATGAGGAAAAGGTCATCGACAAAATGTCGATAAAACCCAATACATGGATTCTGCTTATTAGATGTAAACTGATGTTCCCATTCTGCCATGACAATATTGGCATAAGTATTTGCACAGCTTGTGCCCATAGTGACACCAGCTGTTTGCCAATAGCATACGTTCTGAAATGTAAATATATTGTATTCTAATACAATCTCCAATAGCATACATAAAAAATCTATATGTGTGGGCGTTGCCTTCCCAAATCCTATCATAAATCTTCATACCATGTCTACGCCTTCGTTGTTCGGAATGCAATAAACAAAGAGGTTACATCAAATATTACCAAAAATTTTGCTTTTGAGCATTCATGATATTCCTTATGAAGGTCTCTTAAGTAATTTTCTGTATTTTTTAGAAGTATAGGGCATTCATTAAAAAAGTCCCTAAGTTCCCCATCTAGGTATACTGAAATTGGCTCAGTCAGCCATCCAGCTCCTGCAACTATGGGGCGTAAAGGTGGCTTATAAGCATCCTTGTGGATCTTAGGTAGTCCTTTTATTTTGGGTATTAAAGGTTCTGCTACCATAAAGAATTCAAAAAGTTGTTTGTCAAGTAAACCTATAGACAAGCATTCCATTAGATCATTAGCTATCTTATTTCTCAAAATCCCAACAATGTTAAAATCAACCTTCTTAAAGGTGGTGGTGTCAGATAACATTTCAAGCATGGTTTTACAATAATAGTCAAAATCCAGAATCACAATAGGACCACCCTTATCTGATGGTTGAATCACAATGTCACTATTATTTTGCAATCTGTCAATAGCATGACGTTCAAATGATGTTAAATTGCTTCTATTATTATTATTGTGTTGCTAAACAGTCTCATATATATCATTTTCACATGCCTTTATAAAGATTTCTACATTGTGTGGAAACTGAGGAACATAAAGACTAGGTTTCCTGTAACTAGGGACAACAGAATGTTCTTGTGTTTTAAATAATGACTTTAATGCTACATTTCTGCAAAATAAGCGAAGTTCTATTAAGAGTTCACTAACATCAGCCATAGTTGTAGGGATAAACCATAGGCCTCGGTTCAACAGTGATTTTTCAGCATCATTCAGTACATACCTGGAAATATTCCAGATTAATTGTCTTGGTACCCTCACATCTTTTTCAATGTTCGGGGGTTCATAGGAGCTGGAGGTTCCTTGCGGTTGTTGTTCCCGTGTATTGTGTCCTGTTCTTCTGATTGCTTCCGCTGGTTCTTGAAAGGTAGTGGTAAATTTGGAAAATACCTGCTGATTCTGTTGATTCAAGATTTTCCGTTGAACAACTACCCCGCCACTGGCGTTGGAGTCACTATTATGTACTTCTAAATTAGACTCCATTTGCTCTCCCATAGAAGGTGTAGACTAAACTGAAGATCCCTGCTCTGGTGTATGAATAACAGTTGAAGATGAACCCGACCGTGGAACACTATTCGAATTTTCTGTCTCCATTGATCTCACAGTATCAACATTAGTGCTTACTCTATGTAGACTGCTGGGTGGTATGTGATATACTGGTAGTATTCTTAGTGATGTTATGTTGTACGGCTGCATATCTTGATCGTGGCCAAGTGAACACATGCTGGTTGGAAAAGTCATGTAGGTCTCTTGCAATTTTACGTTTCTTTTGAGTGAGCAGCCTTTGCTCATAGACACCAATTGTGTCTATTAAGTCATTAACAAAAAGTTTGGTATTTTTTTCTCCAGCTATTTCCGTCAATTCACGTTGTTGGTTAGAGATTTGTTCTATTAAGTCCATCTCATGTGGATAGAAAAAGTCAACTAATAATTGTAAATAGGCTTTACTTGTATCCAAATTTATCTGTTGCCATTTCGTCAGCAGTACAGGATACGTAGTGCCATATGAGGGCATATTTAACACTCAAAGCCCTCTAGGTATTATATTTAAACCTATGCATGCTTCTAGATGGAACCTTTGACATTGCAGACATTTGTGCTTATAGATGTTGTTCTCTATACTACATTTCAAATTATGTATAGAGATATCATTATTACTATGTAAAGCCGGTACCTGTTGAAATGTTGCTATCTCTTCCATTAGTAGAGGATTACATACTTCTTTTAAGAAGTTAAAAAGACGGTGACCATTTGTTGTATTTTCTCCTTGGTTCCCTGTAGTTATTCCATCTTTTATTATGTTTCCTTCTGCCATATCGCTTATATAATCACAAAACACCCAAAAAAGCGAACGTCACCTCACAAATGTACAAGGAAATCCCAGATGAAGGAAACACGTTCCAATAATGAATTCAGTAAAATAAAAACAGTAGTTAAATTTTATTCCAAGGTTTTACAACGGTAAGCGCTTTCGCAATAACTTAGTATTGCTTCATCAGACCAAAGAGTAACAGCTGATAATGGTCTTTAAATAACATTTTAAAATTTTCAAAATTTCCAAGCGACCATTCAGAAGCTGACTAATGAAATGTCAATTACAATTTAAAGACAAAGCAAGCTAATTCATGATCTAAAACTATATATACAAATTCATGCTTTGTCTTTAAATTGTAAACACTAAGTTATTGTGAAAGCGCTAGATGTTTCCTTCATCTGGGATTTCCTTGTACAATATTCAGTTATAGTGAGAATGTCAAGCTTGTGTTTTCAATTATTACAGAACACAATCAGTTTATAGCCAGAGCAAAGCAATTTACAAGAAGGCACAAACTAGAACAAGTATTCTTACATTTACTGAATGCAGATATCAGGAAGCTAGGGAGACAAAGTAACTGGCATACACAGTATAATCTACCAGTCAAGAGAAGAGACAGTAGCCAACTTAGTAAGTGGTGCTTTGAGTGTAAGGACTACTCCTTTGGGAGGAATATCACAGCCACTTTCAAGCCCAGGCAGGCATATATTTGACTAGTTAAAGTTAATGCACAGTAAGGCTGTGCATGTTAAACTTACTTACATTGTACAATGACAAATTTCTCAGTGAAAACTTTTGGGAGTTAGGCCTTGTGCAGAGCTCCTGCAGTACTGGGGTAAAGAGTGGATGTAGTGACCATAGGCCCTGAAAGGAAAGAAAAGAGTAAAACTCTACTAAACTGTAATATTATATTAAGGCAATAAAGTTAATACCTTATTGCCTCAATCACAAAGTGAGTTAGAGCAAGTAAATATGGGGTGTTGTAAGAGCAGAGAGATGGTAACAGAGTTTATGAATGAAAGGTAAAAATAGGTTTAGTAGGTGGTATACTGCTATAAAATCACAGTAATACAGTGTATAGAGCTGTATAGGGCAAATTATCATAAGATAGCACACAATATAAAACCAACACTTAGTTAACATTCATTGGATTAACCAGTACATCGAGAGTGTTACATATAACAAAACACCAGCAACTGACATTACATACACTCAGCATACATAAAGCTTATCTGACCTGAATGAAATCAATACAAATACAACTAAGGTTTATGCAGGTATATGCAGGTCTCAAGATGCTGAACCACAAAAATAAACCAACAAAGTTTGTTATGAATGGTTAAGGAGGAAGGAATGCATAATAGCAAAACAAGAGGACAGATATAAATTAATTTTGAAGAATCTAAATGCCATTGTGGCTGATGTGTGAAATATGCAGGCAATAAGAGACTACATTAAAATGGAAACTGAGCAACTTAAACAATAAAAATGACACACGAATAAAAACTTGATGGAATTACAAAAAAGAAAAACAAATTGAGAGGTATATCTGTGAAAAATATTGGAAACTAAATCCCAATTATATGGATTTTAAAAAGAGATGACTTGGGAAACAGATCCCAACTGGATAAATTTCAAATAATAGGAGTAACAGTAGGAAAGGAAGGGAAGGCAACAAAATGTGTGTAGGATTAGGCAACTGTATTGGGCAAGTCAAAGAAAGTCACAGTCTGAATGATAAGTTGCTAAGGCATACAGGGAAGGGAAGACAAATAGCGGTTCAAATACAAGTAGCAGGCAGATAACTGCTAAGATGTCACCAAATAAGAAAATGGATCCCGAAACAGGCTTCATGGAAGAGGTGTCTGATGGCTGGGTTAAGTGAAAGTGAAGGTGGTAGAAGATTCTTTTGGCACTGTTACCTCAGAAAAGAGTAGAGAGTGGCCTAGTAGTATGATGTTTAAAATAAGTGTGGGGCTTTAGCCCACCTGGTGTATTCAGCAAATATAAAAATCAAATGGCAATAGAAGGTACATCACTGCTAGATCAGGAGGCCATTAAGTTTTGCAGCAGTGAGAGGTACTATTAAATTTTAGAAAAAAAAAAGTTCCTGGTGGTGAAGGAAGGGGAGCACCAAGGAAATGAAGATGTGTGGAGGTTTATGGTTCCAAAGCAGCAGATAGCTCAACAAAGTCTGCAGCTGGGCAAACTGTGATACCATCAATGCAGACAGGAAGATGGGCTGTTAAGGAAGATATCTTAGAAACAGAATTGTAGGAAGACAGGGATGAGTCATTAGCCTGTACATTTTCAAAGGGCAAGAACAGAGACAAATAATACCCCCAGTCACAGAGGACAGAGGAATAGAGAGACAGGTCACCATTAAAGACCACTGAAACAAACAGATCATCGTAGACTTATTTTATATATGAAAATGTTCTACAGGTGTAATATAGAAGAGAGGATATTTTATATGCCCACTAAGAGTTATCAAAAGGCATGTAAAGAGTACAAAAAATATAAATATTGGTTATTACATTTGTTTTGTAGGAAAATAGTTGTATCTTATGAACACAGATTTAGTAGTGGAATTTGTTTACTATTAGCTAAATATAGTCTAGGTATGTTTAAACAATATATTCCCTGTACATTGTCAGTATAAGAAAGTACTTTCATTAGTTAATTATAATATGATAGAAAAGATGAGTTGAAAGGTTAGATAACTCGCCTTTGGGAGTGAACATGTATTTATGCAAAGTATTATGCTTCTGGAAAATGATATTGTATGTTTAAGTCGTGTATGTAAGAGCTGTTCTAGTCCAAATAAGCTGTACTATGCTACAAATGTAATGTTATATGTACATGTGGGCCATATGTAAAAGATTTAGGATGTGAAATATGATGATGATACCATTCTGGAGATATGAGGCCTGCATGAATGGCTGAGTATTGAAGATTAAGGAGGCAGAAATATATGTGGGTGTGTCAGGAGGGATATTACCTGGGAAGCAATATCTAAGTGGCTACAAAGATAGATGCCTAGCAGCAACATTGACCTATACTGTTGGAGAGTAACAATTTTGCACCCTTGTGGCGTGACCACAGATTCTTGTGGTTCAGTTCCTAATAAGCAGAGAGTAGATGGGGAGAGAGAAATGAATGGGGGGAATGGAATGAAGGGAGCATGGATAACCCAATAAAGAAATAGTGTATATATAGAGAAGATTAATATAATAAACCTTCAGGGGATAAAGTTAATGAAAAGAGACAGAAAGAGAGGGAAAAAGCGACAGATAAGAGAAACTGGTAAGTTGAAAAAAGGCTATAAATCAGTGGAGATATATTTTGTTCTAGGAGGAGGAGGGAAAAGAGGACCAAGAATACTAATGAAAGAGGGAGAAGGTGATAGAAGTAAGCTGTATCAGGGATGAGTGGTAGGTGGGTGGTGTGTAGAGGCACTGTTGAAGGTAGGGAAGATGCAGGAGAGCCTATTATAGCCCACTTGGAAATGCAATTTAGAGGCAGGTGAAAGGATGGATCAAACAGTACTATGGACAGGGGACTTCAATGTAGTGTTACAGTCAAATTTGGGTAAATTGTATGGGTAGGCAGAGTTTAATGTCAAATGTAAGAAAAGTTTAAGGAAGTGTGTAAAATGGACATTAATGCTGGATGCATAGAGAGAACATGGGGGAGAGTGAAGTACAGAAGAAGATGAACAGTCAAGTATGTGGAATAGGCTTAAACCTTATGCAAGGCAAAAGGTATAGACATGCATGGAAGAGGTGCATTAGATCATTTTGGTTGCAATAGTATGAAAAGGGGCTAAAGAGGAACTAGAGAGGTAGAAATGGAACCTGCATAAGTGGAGAGTTACAGATCAATTAGAGGGGTTACAAAAGATCCAAAAGATGGTCAGGGAGGTAGTTCAAAGGACTAAGTCAGAACATGGAGATAGAGATTAAGGAGTGAGATGGAATCAAGACCGTTTGGGGAGTGGAAATGATGGCTTATACAGGCTGTCAGGACAGACAGTAACAAGATCAGACAAGGGAGACAGAGGTGGAGCTGTGGCACAAGTTGATAAATAGGAATGAAGAGGGAGAAGGAACTAATAGAAAATAAGATGGCATGCAGTATAAACAGGATCAAGGATCTGCAACAGGAGTGAAAAGAGGTAGAAATGCTAACCGAAGAAAAACAGATGCAGACAGAAGTGGAATGGAGAAGATTTAGGAATAAAAGGGAAATACAAATGCATCAGTGTACACACTCAAATAATAGAGAATGGATGTCTAGAATGGAAACAAATCAAGGTAGGAAGTTTGATCAGAATAAAGAGATATGAGAGGAGTTCAAGATATTCTGTGAGGATGGTGAATATGAGAATATTAGGTGGGACAAAGTTTGAGGAATGGGAAGGATCTAAAATCAGAAAAATTAGAAAAGAAGGGAGGGAAGAAATGCACAAAGACTTGGGCACGGGATAGTTGGCAACATACAGTATACATATGAAAAGAAATCAGGTGGTCTAGATGGTTTCCCAGTTGATTATTCCATGTTGGTAGGAAGGCAGGTAGGGGAGTAGCTGTTAATGTTTTTGATATAATAAAAAAAAAAAGAAGAGGTACTAGAGTCAATGTGGCAGGCAGAGATGGTGGTGTTATATAAAGTGAAGGGGGGCAAAGGATCTGGCAAATTACAGATTCATTTCTTTATGAAATAACGATTCTAAAATTATGGCTGTGGTATGCTCATCTAGGTTAAATACACTACCACCAAATTAAGTGAGGAATAGTCTGGCAGTTGGTGCTGAAGGTTACGGCTGTGCATTGTAGTTCCTCTTTTACAGGTTTTGAATCCCTCAGCCTCCATTTGCCTACTGTGTGAACTTCTGCAAGTCACTAAACAGACTTTGCTCCTGGGTCACTCCTGATAGCTACTCCATATCCAGTGGGTCTTCCTGCTTAACAAATTGATATTATTCATGGGTCTATATTAACACATCGAAAGTTTAATGGTTTGAATCACTAAAGGTCGACCTTTAATGATCAAACCATTAAAATTTCGAATGCTCAGAAAAAATAAGTAAAAAAAAAAAAAAAGAAAATCTAAAGGGTGTAGACAGGGGCCAAGCCCCCCTACAACCCCCACACCCTACTTAAATATACCAACTCTGAGACCGCACTACATTGAAGTAAACAGAAATCTCCCCTTACACTGATTTCCGATTACCCGTTTGAAGTTCTGCACTTTCGCTATTCTCGTGTGGACAATGTTGGATTCGACATTGTCGGCTTTCAAGAATACAATAGGTAACCATTATTCACAAGTAATTTTATGATAGATGTGTCATCTATGGATCATGGGAGACTTTTGTTAAATATTATGTTAACTTGGTGTGAGAGAGAGGAGATAAGGGACAAGGGTGGCACTCATGGATGCTCAGAAAGTTTTTGGCTCAGTAAATTGGAACTTTATGAAAATAACATTGAAACAAGTGTATAACCAGCCAAATATTAAAATTACAGTATGAGAAGGAACAAGATAGGGATGCTTGCTGTACTGTGGGATCTGTATTGGCCATGGAGAAACTTGCACAGAGAAGCAATAGACTGGCATAACGCTAAGGACTGAGAGGCAAAAAAGAACAGTGAAACTTTTTTTGTTAATGACTGCATGCTACTATTTAAAAATATAGAAAATGTGCTACCTCAGGTGCTAACAATTTTGAGGAGTATGGAAAAGAATCAGGATCAGTAGCAATTCAAGAAATCATTAATAATGGGGGTAGGTGGGTATGAAACCTATTTAGTTTGTCAATGTCACAAAAGAGGAAGAAATCTTAAGGAGTAAAATTATATCTTTTAGTAGGGGAGATCATGAGGAAAAGCAGAGAAGAGTTAATGAATATGGTAAATGGTGTGCTAAACAAATTTTCTAGAAGTGTGAACACACTGAGTGGAAGAATAGAAAGGATAAGAGAAACAGCCTTACCATTAGTCATTTTCATGTTGAAATATGTGCAGTTCAAACCAATGGCACTATGGATAAAAGAAGCACTGAAGGTGTGAGATTTGTATGGAAAAGAAAAAGAAACACAATAGTAGGGAAAGGGTTAAGTCTTGAATTAACTGGAAAATTGGCATAGTGGTTAAGGTGTTTACCTTATAGGCACAAGATGCAGAGTTTTATTCTCATATGGGGAAAATGGCTGTGCTTGGAATGACCCACAAGGAGAGTTAGCATGGTACTAATTTAGTTAGTGTGAATGACTTGAGATGTACCTCACTTAGACTATATGAAGAGAGACATGGTTGAGTTCTCTGAGTATGTGTCCAAGGTATGTCCCTAGCCTTGAACAGCATGCTTCCCCCGCCTAGAATGATGCCACAGTATAAAGAAAAAAATGATTGATTTCAATAATTGGATCAGTTTTTGGTGTCATTGGGGATCCAGTTCCTGTCAGCTTGGGAAGCCATGGTCGACATACCTCATTGCTTTGCCAGATATGGTTTGTACCTGGTGCCCCTAGGCTTTTGGCTGATGGAAAAGGCTCTTACCTCCCCCCATAGTGCTTTTTTTAGGCAAGGTCTCAAAAACAACATTACCAACATGAAATTAGCCAATCAGAACAAAATAAGGGTCATGCTGCTAAATGCTAGGAGCTTAAATCAAAAACTGCACTCCCTGGAAGTACTTCTATCACTAGAAGATGTAGATGTCTGTGCAGTCACAGAAACCTGGTTTAAGGCCTCAGAAGGTACCTCAGTCTAGCAAGGCTACAATGCCTTCTACACCTTTAGACCACAGAATGACTGTGCGAAAACCAAAGGAGACAGTGTTTCAATCTATATTACAGATAAGGTCACCTCCTGTCTGTTTAGACTGGACAACTCCATGAAGTTACTTCAGGTCCAGGTTACAGTGGGGAAGGCCAGTTACAGATCCCCCTCCATGGGTCAGGATGCCCATAAAGCCTACTTAACCAAAGCGAAGACAATCCAAATTTTACCGAACACACTGGTTATAGGGGATTTCAATTATCCCACCATCAACTGGGAAACCTACGTTAGCCCAAACTCACTAGCACAAAGGTTCCTTGACTTTGTGAATTCAAATGACCTGGAACAAATTTCCCATATCCTGAAAAGAGGAACAAACATTCTAGATTTGTTTCTCACCAAAATGTCAAACAGATGCACTGCTGCAACTGTTGCACCCTCATTAGCTAAAACTGACCACAAGTCAGTCACTTTCAAATTGACACTAACACCAGAACTCACAAATGGTGAAATCAGGCTAAAATACTTCACCAAGGCAAACTATATCCTCCTAGGTGAAGGTATAAATGCATGCCAAGCCCCACCCTAAGCTAGAAGTGGTAACTATGCCGAAGCTTACACTAGAGCCCAATACAATCACTTGCATAAGTGTATAAACTCAGCTGTACTGGAAAGAATCAAAGCCAGAGCCCCAAGTAAAAACAAGCTGCCATGGTGGACATCCTGCATTAACAAACTCTGCAATAAATGCAAAATGTTGCTGTCCAAGAAAACAAAGTTAAGGCCTCAACAATGCAGACGCACGCTCCTCATCCTCAACAGGCAATTAAGATAACTTGTCAAATCCTCCAGGAGCTCCTTTGAGAGAAACCTAGCAAGTACTGTCAAGGATAACCATAAGGCCTTTTACAGCTACACACATAACCTAAATAGTAGGACACACGCATGTGCAGAATTAGTGGTCAACGGTATCATACAGACTGACCCCACAGAGATAGCAAACTTGCTAGTGGATAGGTTTGGCAAAAATTTCACTCCCTTATCCCCTCCTAACTTACAACAAACGTTCCCCCAAACTCCCGTCCACACCCTATATATCTGAAGAGCAGGTCTTCAAAGCTCTGCCAAGGCAAAATTACAGCCTCTATGGGACTTGATGACATCACAGGCTGTCTTCTAAACAGGCTTAAACATGAACTAGCATCACCATTAAGTACCCTATTCAAGCATAGCCTAACCATAGGCTTTCTTCCTGTGGAATGGAGAACAACTACAGTTATTCCCTTCCACAAGGGCAGCCTAGCAACAGACCCAAGGAATTACAGACCCATAAGCCTGACCAGCCTTATCTGTAAGACCATGGAACGCATCATTATGGGCATCATAAATAAAGACATAGGTAATCTCCAAACCCTGGATCCTACTCAATTCAGCTTTATAAAGGACAGATCCTGCCTGTTAAATCTGGTGGATTTCTTTGGAAGTGTGACCAAGGCCATTGATGAGGGCAAATCTGTGCACACAGCATACCTCGACTTGGCAAAGGCTTTCAACACAATCCCACATTCAGGCATTACTGATAAACTTAAACTGAATGTAAACCCCTTCATTGTAAGATGGGTTGCCAGCTGGCTCACAAACCAGACACACACTATCAAAGAGGGTGATTCCACATTAGCCAACAGACCTGTTACCAGAGGCATGCCACAGAAGTCAGTGCTGGGACCCCTATTGTTTCGTATATACTTATCAGACATTTGGGTCAAGACTAAGGGGTTGTGGCTGATCAAGTCTATAGATGACTGCAAACTAGGTGAATTCAGTGAATCCCCAAATGAGGTAAATATATTCCAAGAAGGTCTCATGCAGACCAACAACTGGTGTATTAGTCATGGTCTCAAACTGAATGCAAAGAAATGTATCATTGTTCCCTTTGGCACAAACAATGTCCCATCACACTATCAAATGAACAATACCTTAAGTACCCATGAAGTGGTAAGGGACCTGGGATCCCAGGTTGACTGTGACCTTAACTTTGACCACCACGTGTCTACCATAGTAAGGAAAGCTTTCCACATAGCAGACCTGATTAGTAAAGGTATCACCTCAAGAATAAAAGAAGTTATAACCTCCCTATACTCGGCACTTATCCAGCCCATAATTGAGTATAATGCCTCATTCGGTATGTACCATACTACGCACTTGCAATTAGAGAGACCTCAGAGGCTTTTAGCAAAGAAGATCAAGGGGCTCCAGCATGTGCCTTACACAGACTAACTAAAGCCTCTGTCACTCTACTCCATATCATATAGACTTCTTAGGGGAGACTTATGCCTGGCCTACAGAGCAATCCAAGACCCAAATCTAATGAACTTGCTGCATATCTGTAAATCAAATGGGTCTAGGGCTACCATTTCAGGGACTTAAATATGGCCTGCTACTTAAATAGGACATGGTATTACATTGGGTTGAAATGGCTAGGCTTAAAATGACCTCTGGGTCAACAGCCTAGTAATCTGTTATGATTTCTTATGATCACATGTGAGGGTGGGGCATGCCTGAGTTTAAATGGTACACAGTGGCAGTAAATGTTGTGCAAAGACAGAGGGGGTTAAAATATTGCTAAGGTTAGATGAAAGGTCAGGGATGAAAAGAATAGGAGGAGAGGAAATAATTTTAAGAAAACAAAGGAAGAAATAGAAGTAGGAATAAGGATATTTATGAAAGAAGGGGTGAAACTGAGTGGACCAAAAAGCCTAGAATCAGACACATACTGAATGAGGGAGGCAGCAGGAAATATTTAGGAGTATATCAAAAAATTAGTACAAAAAAGAGGTAAGATACAGAGAACAGATGCAATGGGAGGGTGATAATATATATATTGTTTGAGGTTGCAAAGGGGACATTTGAGCTAAAAACACAAACTTGGTTAATCCTTGGGAGAGTATTTAAAAAGGTAGATGTGGTGAGAAAAAACAGAGTGTCAGGGAGTGAATATGGAATGCACTGGAGGCAGGGGAAGCATACTGGGGTGTAGAAAATAAGCAAATAGGGTAGAGAAATAAGGAAGATTTAATAGTTTTTTATGAGCTTATGGAAAGTGAGAACTGGGTAAAGGTATGGATGATTGTAAAACATTTAAAGGCATCAGAAGAAGTAACAGATCAGCATATGAGGCTGTTACATAGATGGTATAATACCCCAAAGATATTAGGAGAGAATGGTCAGTGGTAAACCCCAGAGTGGAGATATGCAGATAAAGTAGTAGACAGCATCCAGATGTGGTGGGGGTGGAAGGTGGCGCACAAACAACAGCAGACAAACAGCAAGAGAGATGTTAAGCAGAGATGAGTACTACGCTTACTTGGTGTAGACAAAATGCAGAGGGAATGATATGATTAATGTTAGGATGGTTGAAAGGTGAAATTGTAAAGTGAGGAAAAGCAGGGGATATCAGTAGTGAGACTTAGGGGTGAAAAGGAGAAGTTTTGTTTTTTGTGAAGCGGGTTAGTCTTAGTTCTGATTTTTCTAGACAGTTTTCTATGGATGAGAATTAATCTTGTGTGAGCCATTGGAGAAAAATAGAATTTTTGACAGAGCAAATAAAGGATGCATCCGCAGCATATCAGACTAGTTTGGCATGTTTTGAGGCAGTGTATAAATTATTGATAAATATATTAAACAGTAGTGTTACTAATATGGAGCCCTGGGGAACACCATCAAAGACTGGTAAACAGGTAGAGATAATTGATTGCCATTTAACAGTATGGGACTTGTCAGTAAGGCAGCTGATGGGCCAGGAGAGACTGAAACAGGACAGATGAAGGGAGGCTAGATGATGGACCAGTTTATTATGAGAGACAGATGATAAAAAAAGGGAATAATTAACCCATGATCCAAAGTCCTAAACAAAATTTTCATTTTGAAATAGGGTAGTGTCTGTACCATATGCAGAGAAGAAGTCTTGTCTATAGGATCTGTTGGTGGAACACTTTTTAGTTTTAAATTTGAGCTCATTTTCAGTGGGCTAGTTAGTTACATGTGTAAGTTCTTGCTAAAGAGTTATTGTATTAGAGGGGATCTTGACAATATCGCCCAGTCTGAAGCCATCTGCAAGCTTAGTTAGCAAGAGGTCCAGTTTCAGAACTGAAGAATAAAAAAAAATGCCAAAAAGGAGGGTACCCACAGTGAGCTCTTAGGGCAGAGCCATACATTTTCCATCTCTCACAATTTTCTGATTTAAAAGCCAGAAGTTGCACTTGTTTCTTTCCTGTAATTAGTCTAGTTTGGATACAGATTCGTAGTTTTGGCACTTGAATTTTCTTATTTGTGCTCAGCACTTGTTCAGAACTTGTTGCAAGCACTAAATAAGCTACAATTTACTACAGCACTCAACCTTCCTCTAATTAGAGGAAAACAGTTTTTGTACTTACTTTCCTCACTTGCTTGGAGAAAAACAGCTTTTGTACTCACTTTCCTCACTTGTCAAGAGGAAAATAGTTTTTTATTCAGGCATGTCCAAGGGTCAGCTCCCTGTGTCCTCTCCCATCTATCTGATGACTCTGACATCTTCGGGCAATGTAGAAATTGCCTCAGATACACAGACAACCCTCTCCTCCTACCACCCAACACTACAACCTGTGAGATGCACTTATCTAGCCAAACCATGAGATAAAGCTCTCTCCAACCAAGACTGAACTTGACAGTCAAGAGGAGAACGTAAATGCTTGCACCACACCACACTCATCACATAGTCCCAATAAACCTGCACCACCAAAATTCACACATAGAAACACAAAAACATTTGCGGAGGCTCTCAGTAATAATCTGCTCAAGCAACAGAGACCTCCAAAGCAGAAATGCAAACAACCTCCACCCCCCAACACAACCCAAATGACACATAGCCCAAAGACTCGGTGTGCCACTCAGTCACAGCCCATAAGGCAAAACAATGTACCCAACACATTAGTCATAGGTGACACTATAGTCAGGCACACTGATATCCCACTCACCAAGCTAACCAAGAAGAAGGTTACTGTCAGCTGCCTGTCAAGTTCCAGGATCCACCATATAACCCATGCACTCAGGTCACTCCACAACAAGTACAAATATGACTCTGTCATTGTCCATGTTGGTGTGAATGACCTGAGATGTACCTGACCTGGACTACATTAAAAGAGACATGGAAGAGCTCTCTGATCTTCTAGGCCAGGCAGGTATGACCCTAGCCCTGAGTAGCATCCTGCCATCACCCAGAATTATACCGCTGTACAAGGACAAAATGATTGACTTCAACAATTGGCTAAGCTTCTGGTGTCATTCTAAGAGGATCCACTATCTGTCTGCCTGGGATGACATGGTGGACAGACCACAATGCTTTGCCAGAGGTGGCCTGCACCTGTCACCCCTGGGATTCCAGATACTGGCTAAGGGTCTTGCCGCCCCTATAGTGCCTTTTTTAGGCAAGGCTCAAATGACAAATTCATCACTGTAACAGGAACAGGCAAGCAAAAACTGAGGGTAATGCTACTCAATGCTACAAGTCTAAATCTCAAAATGCACTCCCTCAAGGCACTCCTTAAAATGGAGAACATTGATATCTGTGCGGTGACTGAGACCTGGTTCAAGGCTCCTGAGATCACCCCTACATTACCAGGCTATAACTCATACCACACTTTTCGGCCACCTAACCTGGACCGGAACAACAAAGGTGGAGTTGTGTCCATATTCATTAAAGATATCCATACGTCCAGGCTAGTTGCTCAGCATAATGCATCTGAGGTTATCCAAGGGCAACTAACTCTGGGCAAAATTGCAATCCAAATTGTAGCTTGCTAGAGATCCCCCACCAGGCTCCAGGATTCTGAGTCGTCTTTTCTTGATATACTGGAAAATATTAGGGTTCAACCAAACACCCTAATAATGGGCGATTTCAACTACCCCACCATTAATTGGGAAAACTACGCATGTACCAACTCCTTCATTCAACGCTTTCTGGATTCATAAATTCCAGTGCCCTGGATCAACTTATCCACACCCCCACCAGGGGCAAATATATCCTAGACTTAGTCATTACCAACATGAGTGACCGGTTTTCCATACCTGAAGTCAACCCCTCGTTGGTCAGATCCAACCATAAGCTAATCACCCTAGATATCCACATCCTGCCCCCACCCCCATTAAGGAAACCATGGTAAAAAAATTCTCCAAAGCCAACTTCATGCTTCTTAAGACAGAAGTGGCAAACTTCATGACACCCATGCAAATGGACAATGCAGTTAGACTGCTGAATCCTACACAAATGCACTCTATAAGCACTTACACGAGTGCATGGATTATGCTATCCCAAATAGAACAAAGATGCTACCCTCCAAAAAAAAGAAGCCAATCTGGTGGTCCCCTGCCATAAACAAACTCTACAACAGAAGGAAGAAACTGTTGTAAAAGAGAGTAAAATCCTATGAGTGGAAGAGCTCCCTGGTCAGCCTCAGTAAGAAGCTGAGATCCCTTATAAAATCCTCCAAAGCTAGCTACAAAAACAAAATCACTATTGATTCTAGGGACAACTGCAAAGCATTCTATAGCTATGTCAGGAATCTCAATGGCAACACTCAGATCTGCTCTGAGTTACAGCACAATGGCACGAAAATTACAGAACCAACTGATATTGCCAAAATCCTGGCAGATAGTTTCAGTGCTAACTTTACCCCCCCCCCCTCACCCCCTAAAGGGCCCATATCTATACAGGAAGAATGCAGAGTCCCTGTAATCACAACTATGCAGGTATAAGCTGCACTGTCTAAAGCCAAGAAAACAGCATCCATGGGACTGGACAACATCCCAGGCTGTGTTTTATGTGGACTTCAGAACAAGCTGGCTTCCCACCTAAGCACCATGTTCACTCATAGCTTTACATGAGGCTATGTGCCCACTGAATGTTGCACAGCAACAGTTATGCCACTCCACAAAAGGGGAGCCACCACTGATCTCGGGAACTATCACCCTGTTAGCCTGACGACTCTGGTCTGTAAGGCCATGGAACGTATAATCATGGAACTCATAAACAAAGACATTGGTATCCTCCAAACTCTAGAGTGGGCCCCACCCAGTTTGGGTTTGTGAAGGGCAGGTCATGCCTCCTGAACCTGATCGACTTCTTTGAGGCAGTCACCAAAGCCATAGACAAGGGTAAGGTGGTTCACACAGTCTATCTTAACCTCGCCAAGACTTTTGACACCATCCACCATTCTGGAATTATAGCTAAACTCACTAAACTAGGTATAAATCCCTACATCACAAGATGGATTGCCAACATGCTCACTGACAGAACCCACACTGTAAAAGTTGCAGACTCCAAGTCTGACTTCAAACCAGTGACAAGTGGAGTACTACAGGGTTCAGTCCTGGGACCTCTCTTGTTTGGTATCTACTTCCCTGAAGTACAGGCTCACACAGAAGGCCTTTGGCTAATGAAGTTCACAGATGACTGCAAACTAGGAGCCATATTCGAGTCCCCAAATGATGTGGACATCCTACAGAAGGGCCTCACTGAGACAGATGCCTGGTGTCAGAGCCATGGCCTCAAGCTCAGTGCCAAAAAGTGCATTGTCATTCCCTTTGGTAAAAACTCTGTACCCATGAACTACCACATAGGCGGCAGTCTACTTAATGCTGAATGTGTAATAAGAGTCCTTGGGACCCAGGTGGACAGTAGTTTCTCCTTTGATAATCACATGGCCATAGTAGTCAGGAAATCCTTCTACGTGGCACACCTCATCACAAAAGGGTTCTCATCCAGGAAAAAAAGAGATCATTGTCTCCCTCTACTTGACACTCAGACCCATTATAGAGTACAATGCCCCTTTTGGAACATACCTCACAAGACATCTGCAACAGCTGGAAAGGCTACAGAAGTACCTCACAAAAAGGATTACTGGCCTCAAGCAGATGCCCTATACTGACTGTCTCAAAAAACTCCAGCTTAACTCTATAGCATATCACCTACTCCGAGGTGATCTCTGCCTAACATATAAAGCTATGTCAAACCCAGAGCTGTTGGACATGCTACACCTAAAGAAATCCCAGTCCCTCCGAGCTACATGCTCTAAGGACCTAAACCTTGTCACCACAATAAACAGGACATACTGGAGGGATAGATTCCTGTCCCAGAGACTTCCCATACTCTGGAACAAGCTACCCATCTATGTCAAGCAAAGTTCCTCATTAGCACTCTTCAAGAAAAATCTTGATGAGTGGATGGGAAATAGGAAATACACCCTGGGGATCACTTCTGTGGCTCTGCTCAACAGGGTCACAGGAAAATAACTTTCTTGGGTGGCATAAACCAGGGAACCATGTTGGCTAGGCTTCCTTAGGCCCAGGAGCAGATAGTCTAGTACCTACCTATGAACCTACAAATAGGGAAGGTTGAGGGAGCAGCTGTCCCAGGTGCAAGGTGTCAGGGGTGCAATTGTCAGTTGCCGTTGGTGTGAGAGTGCAGTATTTATGAATGCCAAGACTGTATTTGCTGATATGGCTGAAGTTGTTGCAGCACTCATTATCTGCTGATTTAATTGCAATAAGTTGCTTGTTACATTTTTACCAAGTATCTTACTACAGTTTTAAACAGAAATAATTTTTTTTGTCTTCAAATTTGAATTGTGAGAGGAACTTCGCAAGACACCATGACACCACTGGTCACCTTCTTGCTTTCTGTTGAGAAACCTGCCATTCAAAGTGTGAGAGTTCTGTCTTTTAGGTAATTTGCTATCCATCTTCCCATGCAGGTAAGCTTACTTACAATACCAGCTTGGGGTATGGTGTCAAACACCTTGGCCATGTCAAGATATACTTTATGAATAGCATGACCACTGTCAACACTGAAACAACAGCCTGTGTAACCCTCTTAAAGAATTTAACCAACTTAATTTGGCAGGATATTGCTTTGACTAAACCAAACTGGTCAAGTCCAATGAGATTTTTGATATCAAGTTTTATATGGTCAGTTATAATGCATTCCATGGCTTTGCAGATGAGACACTTCAGGCTGATGCACCTATCATTCACACGGCTGGTTGTAGCGCCTCCTTTGTGGAGTAGCATCACTGCTGCAATGCACCACACTTCAGGCCCCAAACCATAGGCTTTCAGTCTTCTGCTGTACACCAGTTACATTTTAATAAATAACTGAAGCTTTGCTGAAACTTATAAGTTTCTCCTTTGAAGAAGGGCAATAAACTGTTTGTTTACACACTTATTTAAATATGCATTTCCTTGCTAAGTGCATTGCTACTGGAGGGGGCTGGAGAAGTTTTGAAAATATGGAGCAGTTCACAGAAATTAGAGGGACTTCACCACTTTTTCCCAAATTACTGACAGTAGTATGTCAACAGCTATATTTTGTAATTAACATTTTGCCAGTACCAAGTGTTTAGATATAAGCGAGGCAGAGTACATTGATCATGTGTTTTCTAACTACAGTGAAGTTGTAGTGTAAATGACTCACACCTGCTCAATATCGAATAGAGGTACCACCCACCGCTGCAGGGATATGAATCCCTTACATGAATCATCTCATAATCTCTCCAGTCTTCTGGCATTTGTCACATACAATATGTGCCAATAAATAGGTTGGTATGAAAATGTTGGAGAAAAAGAGCTGACAATGTTGGTTTCAGCCAAATCATAAGAAAACTATCATTTTTCAGTTGGCACTTCTGCCCTTCATCAGCAACAGTCATTACTGATTTATATCACATCTGACTCAGGTTTCAGGGCTATTTGTTCATATTACAAAACTGCAATTGGCAAAGGGTGAGAGGTGTTCCTTATTCAGTCTTGTTTAACAGCCTTATCCTGACTTTAATTTCAACTTGACCTAATTTGTTTTTTGTTTAGCAAGTTCTTTGCTTTTTACAACAGTAAAATGGTCAACAGCACTGTTTACATGGAACAGACAATATTAAAACTATTTCCTTTTTATCTTTGTATTTGCTTACTGCATATGTGTTAGTGTAGATATCTGTGCAGTATAGTATACTGCTGTTACTGGGGTTACATTCAATGGGATGTTATAGTCATACTGCCAGACACTTGTTGTAATTGAGCTATGGTCTCTGCTTTAATGCTTCTTTGTTTCCCATAATAAGAATGAAACTTAAACACTGCATTTGAGTTTTCTGACATTTGAAAATTGCTTTTATGATTTCTGGCAATCATTTAAACAATCTAAACATAGCTCTGAACCCTGTTACAGGGCCTATGACTTATCCAGTGGTATTTATTTGCCTGTGACAGCTTTTGGGCAATATCTGTGACACTTTTTTTCCATTCCTGTGTCAGAGATGACTTATAAATAAAAATAAGTGGTGGTGGGGAAGGAAATGCTTCTGCTTAGTAGTAAATCTTATGTTTTATGTTGCACTGTGAAAATCTACTGTTGCAAGTTAATTGTTCATTTTCAGCAGTAATTTTCATATGGAGTACTGCACCTGCATGTATAAATTCTTATACATATGCTGAACCAAGTAACACAATACTCAGTACTCCCCAAATATAACTGACATTGTGGATGCTACATGTTGGAAGCAAGAACAATTTAAGCTTTAGAGGCAACCACCATAGCAATGTTGCTTAAGATGAAGGAAGTAAAACAACACAGTACAATAGCTAAGTTACTAAATTCCAAAAAGGCAATATATAAAACCAAACATTCTTCCTTTCACTATTTTCCCTTCTTCTATAGTATTATAAATGTCCACCTTCTGCCCTACATTGATTCATAGATTGTTACTAGGCTAACAACCTTGGTGACCTGTTCTAAGCCTAGCCTAGTTTATTCGAAAGAATGATGATGTCCTGTATCCAAATAGGCCATCAAGGGCCAGGCATTTAGAAGCTACCTCTGTCCATAAGGGACATGGGTGCCAGGCCCAGTGTAAATTTCCTGTTCCCCATCCACTGGTCTATGTTGTGCTTAAACTGGCTAATAGATGAATTCAGCCTCACATGGATGGGAAGCCTGTTCCATAGGAGGGGCAGTCTCTGGGAGATGTAGCTCTTTCTCCAGCATGTTCTGTTTAAGTCACAGACAAAATGCAGGTCCTTACACCTTGTATTTCTAGTACTGTTTGACTTACAAATATGCAGAAGATTCACAAGTGTGGGGTTTGTGTATGCCTTGTAAGTTAGGCATAGATCACCCCTCAGTAATCTATAGGATGATACGTTGAGGGAAAGGGTTTAAGGTGCTCTGCATAGGGCAGGTTTGTTACACCTTGTATTCTTTCTGTAAGGAACCTCTGAGGTTAGCTGCATATGCCTGGTCTGGTACATACCGAAGGGAGCATTGTCCTCTATGATTGGTCTGATAAGGGCAGAGTACAGTGGGATAATGACCTCTTTGGATCTAGATGCCATGTCTTTACTTATAAGTTGTGCAACATAAAAGGATTTCCTCACCACTGTGGCCACATGGTGGTCAAAGGTAAGACTAATGTCTACGTACTTACCCAGATCCCTGATCACTGGGTTGACTCTTAGGGCTCTATTATCAACATGGTCATTAGCTGGGATAATTGACTTCCCAAAGTGTATAATTATGCATTTTTAGCATTGAGTTTAAGACTGTGGCTTTGGCATGATTTGTTAGTCAGAGATAAGCTGTCTTCAAGAATGCTACAGTCCTGCAGGGGAATCAATGATACACCCCCAGCTTGCAATCATCTGCAAACTTAGTCAGCCATAAACCTTCAGCATTTTCTTCCATTTCAAAAAAGTAGATGGTAAAAAGCATTGGGCCAATTACTGAGCCATGGGGGCCTCCATCAGTGACTGGCCTCTTGGTGGAGGTGACCTAACCTATTTTGACATCTTGGGTCCTAGTAAAGAGCCAGTTGATTATCCATGGGTGATATAAGGGTTTATACCTAAATTAGTGAGCTTGTTTAAAATATCTGAGTAGGGTATTGTATCAAAAGCCTTGGCCAGATTGAGGTAAGCTGTGTGCACAGTCCTGCCTTCATCCAATACTTTGGAGACCCTCTCCAAAAATTCCAGCAGATTTAATAGGTGTGACCTTCCTTTAACAAAGCCAAACTATGATGAGTCCAGTGTTTCAGGTTACCTATGCCCTCATTTATGATGTCCATGATGATTCTTTCCATGGCCTTACATATGAGGCTGGTAAGACTTATGGGCCTGTTGTTACCTGAATCAGTTGTTGGACCTCCTTTGTGCAGGTGAATGTCTATAGCCATCTTCCATTCTTTAGGCAAAACACCTGACTATAGTCTCCAGCTGAAAACTGGTTTACATGTACTGTAATGATCATGTTTCATGCTATTTATTAAGCATCCTGAGATGTCATTGGGGCCCATCAATGCAGTGTTTTTGTACTTGAAAGTGCATTGATAACCTGTTAGCTAGTAGTGGTTGGGGAGATTGTAGCATGTGGTATTTTCTTTGGACTATCAGGGAGGATAAAGCACAAGCGGAGGTCTTGAGGAGATCTCCATACACCCACCTGTGTATCCAAAATCCTCCACTCCTTCCTGTACTCCAATATATTCACTAAGAAACTATGTTGCCATTATTTCTCTTCCATTCAGCCCAAGTCCTGAAGCAGCTTTCCTACTGATAAGAGGTTCACAGATGTGCATCAAGGGTTCTTCAGTCCCTTATGACTTCTCTTCACCATTCACACCAAACATATTACCTCTACCAATTCCTTGTAAATTGGGAACAGTGGAAGAAAAAGTGAGCCAACTGGTTATTTACTGTGTGTTGACAATCATTAGACTACAGTGATTACCATTTGTGGTGGTCAATGGGGGTCTAGGTCACTGTTCATCAGAATTTGGATACCCATAGTGAGAGTTTATATGCCTATCTGTTAAAGACATGCTAGAATGCAATGCATGACCTGAGTCAACTATTTGTTACTGGCTTGTCAAAAATAGTAGTAAAGGTAAGATCAAAGTCATCAAAATTACCATTCCTAAATTTAGTTGTATAATATAGTGTCATTATGAGGTCCCTAAGTATTTGAATTGTTAGACAAGGAGGGCACATTCAAATTAAGCACATTTCATTCATTTACTGCACAGGGCACTGACAAAAGCCACATCTGCAAAACATTTGCAGTTTTGAAGATAATAGATGAAAAAGGGTATCAGGCTGGGTTAGACTGTGCAGCACAGGGCCACTATGGTGTCTAAGTATGCCAATGGCTTGGATTATGAAGAAAGACAGAAGAAAATTAGTTTGTACATTTTGGAGGAAAGAAAGAAGCAGAGGAATGTGATACAGACACATTGTCAAGAGAGAGATGATGTGTATATCTGAAGGAATGTTCAGAATGAGAAGGTGAATAGAACATAGCTATCAACTGGAAGGTAAAAAGATTCAGATCTGACTTAAAGTAGTACTAGTTTTTTTTTATAGAGATGGTATAGAACCCTGAAATAAGTATTTAAAAGACATAAAACTTGAAAACTGTACTTGATTTTCCTGACTTGACACCACACAGTAACTAGTGTTATGAGGATAGTTGGGAGCATTGCTGCAGGTCTGTTGAGTTATTCATCGCTATGTTTTTATCTGTATCTCCTCATTCACACCTTCAGAGACTATTTATCATTAGTCAAAGAATGTTTTATAGCTTGTACCCAGGGCTTGTGGTGATGATGAATAATAATTCTGCCTATAAATGTAACATTTTGGGCAAGATTTATTAACAGCTACACTAAGTGCAGCTATTGTGTAAGTGGAGCAGCACACCTCAGACATGCTAGCAGTCTATTTTGTATTCATTAAATGGCTCTACACTTAGTGTACAACCACAAAACAAAGGTAAATGGCAGAGTATGCTAATGATAGCATAAGCAGCCAAATTACATGGTAATCAACCAATCCAATATGGCAGAACTATTCAGGAAGCTATAAAGCAGTCTTATACATTCCATGTGTAGCCATTTGCGCTGAAATCCAAAACTCTTTGGATTACAGCCATGAATACACTGAGAAAAAAAAGGATGTTAGCAGTTGCCGCTGTCATCATTAACCTTCATGTGCAAAAGGCTTTAATTCAAGGAGATACTGCTGCTGCTTCTGCCAGACCTCAGCCAAGAAGAAGGAGGGTGGTTAAACCCTGTCTGACTAATCATGGACTTCATCATGCAAAAATTGGAGTATGACACAAGGTGGACAGGGAAACACTAGAGGAAATATGTAGACTCTGCCACCCTCACCTGAGGCCCCAAGGAAATCATGGAGAACCTATCCCAGTGGAAACAAAGTTATGTGTAGCATTATCTATATTAGCTACAGGTACATTTCAGAGACCCACAGGGAATATATTAGGGATGTCACAGGCTTCATCTTCCAGAATATTACATCATTTTCTAAATGCAATGCTATAACATACAAGGGACCATATCTGTAACCCCACAGGAGACAGCAAGAACTGTGCAGGAATTTTATGCAATAACACACTTCCCTGAAAGTTTCTGGGGGCCACAGACTGCACAAACATAGAAATAAAAGCCTCAACCAGTGAACAGGGAAGGAGGCACATTAAGAAAAAAGGATATAACTCTTATAAACTGTCAGGTTGTCTGTAATGCTCAAGGGATCATCTACAATGGCTATGCAGGAAATCCAGGTAGTTTTCATGACTTACACAAATGGCACACCTATGAATTGTACACAAGGTTTGCAAGGAGTGAATTTCCACAAGGGCATCTAGTGGGGGATGCAGGTTATTCCCTGGAACAGTGGTTCACGACACCCATGACAAACCAACAGAACGCCAAGGAACAAGGCTACAATGATATCCACACTCAAACTAGAAATGTCATAAAGCATGTATTTGGCTTAGTCAAATCAGATTAACAGTGTTCCGACACCTCAGAAGGTGCCCTACATTATGACATAGACACCTCTGCTGAAATACTTAAAATCTTTTCCATGTTGCACAATATCATTCCCAGGATACAGCTTCAATGAAGACAACTAGGTGCAGGACCACAGTTCCCAGTACCATAGGCAGGGCCAGTAGCTCCAACAGATACAGATGAGGAGTCTGAGTAAGAAAAACAGCCACAGATGCTGCCAGCAGACATAGGTGTGCACAATATATCATAGCTCTGGCTAAGAGGCAAAAGACAGTGCACACAGTAAATACCTAAAAGAAAGAAAGAATGACAGCCTTAGCACATGTAAATTTTAAAACAATGCCTGACAAAATACATTACCTATACTTAACCATATAATGGTTGTATTGTTTAGCATCAGACACAGGCAAACCTCCAAGAAGAGTTCTCAAAGCTGTATTATTACTAAGGTAAGTCCAGAACTTGTAGAGAAGAAACAATACAGTTGCATAAATAATTTCTGTGTTGCACAAATTATCATACATCCCTACGTTGATACATGTCTGAGGTGTATAGTAATGTCAGTAATACCTTATGCTGATATTGGCAATACACATCTAAGGACTAGATGTGTATCAAGCCTTTCAATTGACTGCTGTATATAAACCAGTGAGCAGGTCAAGTACAAGAATAAGCAAGACTTAAACTTCTACTTTGACTGCATGAGTAACAACCGTAACACAAAAACTGTGAGTGTCAACAGTTACAGAAGCAATCATGCACAACTGCTTATGAACTATAAAAGATGCATTTATTCTGCAATATAGTTCCATTAAAGGAATGTTCTGAGTAACAAGCATTAGCTATCCACTCTGGGCGTCAGACATATATGCAACCTGAAGTCACAAGGAAATGAGCAAAGGACAGTGCACAGTCATCACTTGGACAAGGTGGGGGTGACAGGAGGGCATGCCTGACACCAATGAAATGGGTACGTGCAAGTAAAACAAAAATGTATTCCTTAACTATCCAATTTGTAGGGCCAGTAGCAAGACATGTTTAGCAATCAATAATACTGCTTAAATAAGTGGTGTGTGTGTGTGTGTGTGTGTGTGTGTGTGTGTGTGTGTGTGTGTGTGTGCATGTCTGTGTGTACGTGTGTGTTTATGCATGTGTGCGTGCGCGTGTGCATGTGTGGTAGTATGGGTGACATATGTATGTCTGCATTAACACAATCAAGCACTACATCCTGGCATCTTGGACAGTTGTGAGATGTGCATGGTAAATTAGTCAGTTCAGTGTCATTGCCCCCAACCATGAGAACAACCTCTGCCAGGAGTTGCACTGCTTGTTCCCTGGCCCTGGTTAATATTTGGGGTGCTACCTGACCATGACTGATGTGTGTTGCATGAGCTGTCATCACAACTGCATCCAGTATCATGCCTGCATGCCATACAATGCTTGGGTGTGGACATTACAATCATTGACACAGCAGTGGAATTAATGCCACTATGGGAGCAGGATCTTGCACTGCTATGTTGGCTAACACTGTACGATGTAGCAGCTCTATGACCACATGGATGTCGACCCTCCCTTGTCAGATGATCCATTACAGGCACTGCCCATTCCACTCTATCATCATCCTGTTAAAGGAATCATCCACATAGTTCAGGTGGTCTTGCAAGTCAGAATGCACAATGTTTAGTGCTCACACTAACTTTTCTGAGGCCTTTGTGGAATGTGCCTTTGCATCTGTGATGGCCCAACACATACATTGTTTGGCACCTATTGACACACTAAAATCATTAGCACTTTTAACAACCTGCCTGTATGGTACCTTGCCCTCATGGCTACGAGGAGAATTAACCAGTTCTGTAACTGGAGTAACTATACTACCCTGATCAACTGTGTCATCCTCCACCTCTCCTATGTCTGTTGTCTCTGTGTCATGGGTATTCATAGCTATACTGACTGTGTCTGAAATATGGGCAGGAGATCCTGGAGGCATAACCTCACTGGTTGATTGACCTACTGCAACCCCAGACTGTGCTTCTGCTATGATCGTCATTATTATCAGAGGCTACTGATACTCTGACATCAGGCAGCAGGAGTTCCACAGTGCCACTGGCAGGATCAGATATGACAATAAGAAAAGAAAAGAGAATAAACAGCAACCAAACCTATAATATATGAAATATATCTTACAACTTAAAAGATGCAAATGCAATGAACTCAAATAACTTTTAATTTACACATAATCTACCTTTTAGATATTACTATGAATACAGAAAGTGTGCTTTATACATGTAGGTGGTTATGCAATGGCAGATCCAGATGTCCCTACATATGAAAAAGAGAGATGAAACAGGGGTGATAAGCATCACCAAGCAAATGCCAGAAGAAACAGAAGAAATCTGTATTTACAGTGGCAGAATAGAACACTTCTCATAGGAATTGATGCTGTTCACAGACTACACCCCACCTCCATTCCACTCCTTATCTCTCTCTGTCTGTGACTCCTTTATCCCCCACCTCAGTCTCTCTCTCTTTCTCTATCTCTCCTCCTATATATACATATATGCATGCAATGACAATTATTTATTTAAATAACATACATGGCATTCATACCTCTCAACCTCATAGTGCAAGAAATCTCGACAAAGCCTAAAATAATTGAGGGAGAGGCAAAGGTCCAAAAATAGGGAAATGTTTTATATATTGCTCTTACAAACTTAGAAAGTTTCTAGAATAACTGGACTCATGTTAGGATGCATTTTTGAAGGATATGAAGTCAGAAACTAAAAAATATATATTATTATTTAGTGACTTCAATCCTCAATGATTTGCCAGAAAAAACACAAATTTTATGAGGAATAGATCAAAAATATATGGCAAAAATCAGGACATTCTGTAAAAATCTCAACAGTTGAGAGGTATGCTGCCATTTATGCTGTAGTCACACTTGGGTTATGTTCCACATCAACCCAAAGTCATGGATTCTGTGAGCTGTCTGGATCTCTGAAAGAGGACAGGAACTCCTCTGTTTCAGTCAGTGGTGGTTCTGTAGGATGCCCCCCTCCCCTTAGTCATACGTTAACGGACAGCTGTAGCTGCACAATGTTTGGCTTCTGTAACCATGTCACTAGCCCTGTGTTTTGTTTTGGAATATGAATGCCCATGATCTTCCACTGCATTCAAATCATTCACCCCTTGCTCCCAAATATGACCACAGAAGGAATTGAAACCCCTGTCTCTCTCTCTATGAGTAATGACTTATGGTGATATAGGGTTTAAGTGATGACATCATTCTCTGCTTCCGTGTATGTCCGTTTACAGGATTCAGATGTCTTGAGTGTCATGGCTCTGTATGACAGGAAACATAATAGGAAAAAAGACATCCATAAGAACAAAAATAAAAGATGGTTAAACACAGCAAACTATGAATGTATCCATCCATTATACACAAAATATATGAGAAAGTAAGGCTTCATATCAATGCACACAACTTAATATAGTTTCCCTCTCCCTCCTCCAACTGTTAAACAAAAAAAAGAACTTGATTACAAATTAATAATAAGAATAACATTTCTGTCACTCTGTAGTACATTGTGAAATGCAACCCATAAGTAAGGTTCAAATACATCAATTTGTTCATATGAATGTATCCATCCATCAAACATAAAATACATGAAAAAGAAAGGCTTCATATGAGTACATACAATTTAATAATAGATCCTCCAAATGCAAAACAAAGAAAGAAGTTGTATAAAAGATTTATAGCAGGAAAAAAATCTGCCACTTTGTAGTACATTGCAGCATTAAAAAAAAAAAAACATACATCTGTCAAGTAAAATGGTTAACACATTTTTGTCTGATATGTTCTTCTGTGAATGTCAGCCAGGTAGACATCAAAAAGCCTTAACAAAATTGTCACTGCTTCTAATGCAAGAATCAATGAACTTGGTAATAATTAATACAGCAGTCTTCCAAACAAAGTGGTTAGATTTCAAGACTGAAAATTCCAATTAAACTGTCATCATTATGTAGAAAACTACTGCATGGTCAAGAAGTCACTGTGGTATACATGGCCATGCCAAAAGCTACCGAGAATAATGCAGACATTGCAGCAATAGTTGCATTGTGAAAGGCAAAAGCTATAAATAAGATTCAAATACATACATTTGATTATAACAGCATCCTACATTTGCAGAAAGTCAGTTGTGAAAGTAGAAAACAGTTTGCAAAGCAAGTAGCAGTATCAAATGCTATGGATCCAATCAGTGTCCCCTACTATAATACACATTTCTTAGCTATATAATTACCTTTATATAGTACAGCTTCAGCCCTCTTAACACTGTGAATATGCAAATGAGGTGTGAACTCATTAGCATTCATGAATTCTGCATGGAATGGGATCTATGGCTTAAAAAGGCCCTTGTGGTCATTAGCCTAGTAAACACCTATGAATGTAAACATGGTATAAGAACCTGCCAATTGCATGCACACAGCCTGCAAGGACAGGCACTGAGAAGTGTTGCCTGCAAAGTGCTTGCAAGTGTGAATTATTAGTCTGAATGCAGTATCAATCAGGGTGTGTCAGGGAGGAAGAACGTACAAGAGAACAACATTCCTAACATTAATAAAAATTTCTTCTGAGAAAACTTCCTGCCTCTGAATACAATTATGTCTGCAATTTTAAGGAAGTACATTACTCACTGAAACATATATCACACATAGTCTTGCTAGGGGAGTATAGATATGGGAATGATGTTCACAAAAATGAAGAAAAGCAAAGGGGTGCAATGTTCACAATTATTTTTTATATTGTGTGAGGAAATATTTATTTCTCCTTTTTGCCAGTATCAGAGGCATGCTCACATATAACTGCAAATTGCAGAGCAAAAAAGTTAGGATTTATTGCTGTTGCACCTATTTGGTACAACTGATAATATGATACATACTGAGTACAGGTAGCCTCTTTGTTATCTTCACAATATGAGTTGCATGTTTCATGTACTAATACAAATCTGAACTGTGTGTTGTGAATGCCTTGACATTCTGAGGTTCTAATCCACAAATGGTATTGTTTGTGTGAACATTATGATGTTTAATGAGAACAGATTTATGTTGATACACAATAAAGTTGAGCAGATATCAAAAGTATTCATTTTAACTACTTGCTTTGTAAAATTTGCCTACTTTGATATCTTTATTGTATTTTTTTTCTTTTCATCATTTGTGATGCTGTTTGGCATTGCACAATCTGGACTGGTAGCATAGCATTGAACATCACATCAATTACTAAGAAAAAAAGAGAAAAAATGAATTTAGGCTGCCTTATTTAGAGCAAACAAGCCTGGTAATGTTGCGCAGCTGCCAGCACTCTGGATAGTATGCAGTGAAGAAAGTGGAGCTGTCAGGTAATTTTCTCTGTGGCACAAAATATAAGTGCAGTGAACTTACAGAAAAAGGACAGCTGATGCAGGGTTCAAATCCGATTAACTGATAATTTTGCTATTATCATCACTGCTATCATCATCACTGCTGGCCCAGTATTTCTCAACCATTACTTTTACTTTCATGGACTAATCCATATATGTTCCTTATTCTACCCACAAAAAAAACAAACAAACAAACAAAAAAAAAACATTTCCTTGAGAACAGAGTTTCTACCAAATTTATCTAATGTTCTGTAATAATTTTTGTATTCAACAATTGAAATGTTATGTAATAATCTGTAAATAATTTCTGTACATGCATTTATATGTTAATCATTTTATGTTAATATTTTTGTTAATCTTTTAAGTGGAGCTTATCTCCCCAGGCCTCTGCTGAAAATGGACATGCATCCAGTTAGACTAGCCCGGTCAACAAATGTAAAATAAAATAAAATAAATACATTTTCCAGAGGGTGGTCTGAATGCAAATTTACTCACATTTTGTGATATCATTCATTTGTATAAAAATCAACTATTCTTCATACTGTTAACAATAAGTGACCTGTTGTCTGCCCACTTTGACATTATTTAGCATTAGCTACAAGTCTGATAATGTGTGACAGACATTACATTTCAGATGTTGCAACAAGATGTGAGAGGGATTAATGTGTCTCTTGAATGTACTTCTTGCTCTGAGCATAGGTCGGTAAACATACTGATTGAATTAATTTTCCTGTTAGCTTTTTCTCTGTATTTTTTATTTCTAATGCCTTTTGCATTTGCTGTCTACTCAGCAGCATACAAACTAGGCTCACTGCCTGAGGAAAAAAGTGAAAAATTTAATTTGGACTGCCTTCTGTAGCATAAACATGCTCGGCACCACTGCAAGGTTGTTAGCACTCGTAATAGTGCTTAATGAAAAAATTCACCTGTCAGATAACTATCCATGTGGCACAAGGTATAAATGAAGATAATGAAAAAAGACAGGTGATGCAGGGTTTGAAAACAGTGAATTATTAGTTTTAAGGGGAGGGTCTGAATACATATTTATACACATTTTTTAAATTGCTGTGTTGTTGTGTCAAACTCAAATATTCTCTGTATTGCTAACAACATGTGAGCTATTGTAGCCGACTTTCATATTATTTATTATTAACCACAAGTCTGGTAATGCATTCCACAAATTACATCTTTGATGTTGCAAGGAGATGTGAGAAGGATGAATATGTCACTTGAATGCACTTCTTGCTGTGGTCATTGCTGGGTGTACCATTGATTTAATTCATTGTGCTGTCAGCTTTTTCCTTAGTCATATTTTTTATCTAATGCCTTTTACATTTGTGCTGTGCTCAACAGCACACAAACAGGCTTTGCTGCATAAGGAAATAAGTGAAAATGTAATTTAGGCTACCTTCTGCAGTTCAAATAAGCCTGGTGTTGGTGCACAGCTGTCAGCACCCTGGATAGTAATCAGTGAATTAATTCAACCTGTCAGGTAACTTTCCTGTGGCATGCGCTATAGACACATTGATCCTAGAGAAACAAAACAACTGATGGTGCACTCAAGTTCAGTGAAACAATCATTTTAAAGGGGGGGGGTCTGAATGCATACTGACATACATTTTCGGATATCATTGTGTTACTGTTTGAAAATCAACTGTTCCCAGTCTTGATAATAATATGTGAGCTGGTGTATGCCCCCTTTAACATTATTTAGCAGTACATACTGTCCTGATAATGCATGCCAGAAATTAAAATTTAGATGTATTACTCAGTACCATGAAAACAGGGTTGACTGCGAAGGCAGAAGATAAAAATTTTAATTTAGGTTGCCCTGTGTAGTACAAACAAGTCTGGCACCAGTGCACAACCATCAACACTCTAGATAGCACTCAGTAAATGCACTTAACCTCTCCGGTAACTTTCCCTGTGGCACAAGGTATAAATGCAGTGATCAAAAAGATTAAAGACAACTGATGCAGCATTTGAATCACAGGATGAGGTGGATTCAGAAAATTGTGTGAAAAGGTAAATCAAGCCTGAAAGTAGGGACATACCTCCAAAAATGGAGAAATCCTGCAAAATAGGGACAGTTGAAAGGCCTAGTCTTAAGTAATCACTGATTTCACTCCAACATGACTGAGCAAGCAGTTTCCAGTGGACCAGTCAGAGGAAAATGCAAGACAGCCTCATAGTACATACAAAAAGCTAAGTAATCATTACATCTGACTTAATTCTGTACTTTAACCATACATTCCTGCTGTGTCTATATCTCGGTGTTATTCTCTAGACTTCATTTAGAAACCAATGCTCTTACATACTTTAATAATATTCTGTACATAATTAATGTTTCTTTGCATTTGGCCCCCTCCATGTCTGTCTTTGGAGAGCCAGATGACAACTCAGATCCAATTACCATTTTCTCATCAGTACAGCCCTTACAAAGTGGTGTTTATCACTCTCAGAAATGGATCCTCTTAAACATGCACAAACATGCACACACATGAGCCCTTGCACATACATGCATACATGCACATACACACACATACACACCAAACCAGATTGCAGGGCCTGTCTACTGTATCTACCATTTTATCCTAGTAACCAGCTAGCCTGCAAAATTCTGTCTTCAGAACAAACTAGCAACAATACCTTAACATTTATTATGATTATATTTCTGTTTCTACTGTTCTCAAACAGAGTTATCAGGGTGTATTAATTAAAGTATGTTATGTGTATATTTAGTTATATTGATTATTTGATTTAGTATTTTGGAACAGGTGTTGATTGATCTCAACACTGTGGGCTAGATTTGATAAAGTCTGCCCGATCTGCTAAGGCCATATGCCTATCACACCATGATGTGCACATGACAATGCACAGTTTTAGATTCAGTAAGCAGCTCTACACAGTGTGTACAGCTATGAAGACATGGTAAACATTTTGGCATGCTAATTACAGCATAAGCAGCTGCATTGCATGCTAATCAACCAATCCAAAAATGGAGGACCTATTCAATAAGCTATAAAGCAACCGTGTAGACTCAGTGCTGGTTTTCCCTATGAATTCCAAAACCTATTGGAAATGAGTCTACAAAGAAAGAATTTTAGGGGCTGCTGTTGCTTTAATTCATGTGTATGTGCAATAGGCTGAAGTCTATGCTGCTGCTGCTGCTAATAGACCATGGCTAAGAAGGAGAACAGTTTTTAGACCCTGTTTAACTTATCAATATCTACATAAGATGGGAATTGTAGTGCAATATAGGGATGATAGAGATATACTACAGGAACTCTGCAACCTCTGTCGTCCTTATCTGAGACCAAGTGCAAACCAAGATTAATCAATACCGATGGGGGAAAAGATATGTGTAGCACTTAGAAATTAGTTACAGGAACCTTTCAGAGACCAACAGGGGACATGCTGGGGGTTTCACAAGCATCAGCATCCTGAATGCCATGCTCCAACATGCAAGTAAGTACATATATTTCCCCACCATATACCTGAGGACAGGGCCATAAATATGCAGGAGTTCTACCCTGTAGCACACTTCCTTGATGTACTGGGTGCCATTGACTGCACATGTATAGAAATCAAAGCACCACCCAGGGAACAAAGAAGTGTGTATATAAGTAGAAAGGACGTCCACTCCATTAATTGCCAAGTTATATGTAATGCTAAGAGAATAATCTTGAATGTGTGTGCTGGCAATCCAGGCAGTTACCATGACTCACTTATCAGGCACAACTCCCATCTGAATGAGATGTTTACTATGGGTGATATCCCACAGGCTCATTTACTAATACAAATAAAAGTAGCACTTGCTAATGCATATATACAAATACTTTTCTAAGTAACGTGAGCATATCCAGTATATAACTGAAAAATGCAATCTTACCTTATAAAGATCAGTAGTCTTCTGTACAGATAACTCAAAAGAAATAGCAATCTTCTTCTGTGTTATCCACATAAACAAATCCCCTCGACTTCAGGTTCCCTAGCTAGATGGTTCCCTTTTTATAGTGTAGATTCAGGCCTGTGAGCATGGTGGAGATGTAAATGAGGTGTGAGCTCATTAGAATTGCTGAGTCCCAAATTCTTGGTTCAGTGTATCAGATGTAAACATAGTGCAGGCACTGCCTCGATGTTTGTTGCTAATGGATTGCAACTACTCCCTTACCTTCAGTGGGTGTGTCAGCCAAGTTAGACTTACAGAGTGTAGAAGTAATTGTATCAAGGTTTTAAATCTAAGTAAGCAGCACATATTTCACAGTTTATGTTCAGTAACATTCAACCTTCCCTGCTTTTGTCGAAAACTGCATATTATTGCCATTTAATATTCTCACACATTTTAAAGACAATGATACAAAATGCCTACAGACTGCATGTCTCAGATTGCTGTTCAGATAAGAAAAGAAAGAACACCATACGGAGATAAAAATAGAGCTGCATTTCTGCAAACAATAGTCATAAATGGTTGTGTGATCACTCATTGATACATGTACAAACAACTCATATGTGTACAAGTCTCATATGTCTTGTTAACACTGTGGATGATGTTGCACTTGCTTGTATGCACAAAAATGATTTTCATTGTGTGCTGCAAAGCCAGAGGTGTAAGACATCCTTAATGTATATTGACGTTTCATTGCTGTGAGAGTTCAAATTTAGACTTATGTAAAATATGTCATGTGTGCTAACATATACTTTGTACTGTTGTTTATTTTATGGATTATTTTTCTATTTTTTTAATGCCAGTATTTGCATGGTGTGCAGCTTAGCGCAAACATGGGAAATGAATAAACATAATAAATGTCATGTAAAGTACTTCTCTGATAACCAATACATCAAATACACCTGTGCCTCACTTGTGTGTGTAGAAATTTTCCAAACACCTTGAGTCATACAGCATAGACTATCTTTAGATCAGGGTTCAAGTCCCACCTTTGTCTTTTAAGGACACAACTTGATAAACACTACTCACAAGGCAAAAACAACTTTAGTTTTGCTTGTTTTGTTTGCATGACACTTACCAGATTGCAAATTTGGAGTAATGATGCACACACAAAGCAGACAGAACACCTGCAGACATAGACATTCTCGATTTCAAAAAATATATTCTTGCATTTTTTGCTTTCCATCACACAAACCTGCTAAGCAGCATTAAGCAGCAGTTAGCAACCTTCCCTAACACCTGCAGGTCTAGAACACCTGCAGAGAGGAAGCAGACAGTAGACCATTTCAAAACAGATACATTCTTTTAAGTATATTAAGTACCATGCAATCATGCTAAACCAAGTTGCATGGTGACTAACACACAGAAGTTAATAATGAATGGGAAAATATACAACTGTAATTTAACTATTCCTATGGCAGCAGATGTAAGTGTAGGGCTGCAATATAGATGGTTATGGGGTCTAATACGAGAAATCTCAAATATTTTTACTATTGCTTGATTTCACCTTATATTAAATAACACATAAAACAATCTAAACATAATTATAAATAACAATAAGTATGTATAGCAGTGGAGCTTATATGAATTATATATATGACTGTGGGTATACATACTATTATATTTCTGTAATTATAATTGTGCTATCTGGGCTTGGATGGCCTTTGGACTTCAATAAGACTAATACACACATGAACGTATAAACCAGGACATTGTGAGGTAACTCACATATATGGCCAACCTCTCAGTCTGTCATGTCTATTCATATATAATTCATGGCCATGTCTGAGAAGCACTTATGCTGCAAGGATGAAAAATCATCACTATGGAAGAACATGTTTTGTCTCTTATAAATAGGTTTGAATCCTGCATTGTATACATTAATTTTATCAGTGTGTAAAGCCACACAAAAATGTCTCAGGTCATAACTTTTATGCCCCAATAGATGTCTGCAAAGTTAAATCTCTTAATAGCTACAGCAGCAACCAAACTTCAAATTAATGCCAACTGTCATAGTAACCACCCAGTTTCCAAAACTGCATTCCTCTCTGTTTGGCACTGTTGCTTTCCACTTAACATTGTACAAACACAGTTGGCATTGTTTGGGTTTGTGCACTATCAGTAAATGTGGCAACATTCATTGGTGCAAAATCACTCATTACTATTGTTGTTTCTCTGTGGTTAGACATGCCTGGTGGTAGAAGGGAAGGTGCCCAATTTAGAACACAAAGGTGTGGTGTCGAAGATTCCAGGAATTTCACTGCACTCCTTGCAAAGTGCCAAAGCCAAGGTTCCTGCAAGGGTTCTACACTGGCTCTCAGTACAAGCCTGTAGCATGGAATAGTCTGTCCAAGGCTGTCTCCAGTGCATTTCACATTCCATGCACTGGAGAACAGTGAAGACATCACTTTAATGACCTAAAAAGGTACAAGAGGGACACTCAACCAATGGCTGGATGAGTTCAGCACTGCTGACATCCCACAGTTGTGGAAGTATAGTAATAAATATAATTAATAGTAGATATAAAGCTGCAAGTAGGCAAGACAGGTATTCATAATATTTTTCTTTTCTTTTTACTCCACAGCTGTCAGTGAGATCTGAGTAAATAGAAAGGGCTATGATGAGGATATGGAGAAATTGAGGGAAGCAAGGGATATGTATGCAGCACAACATGACTATTATTTCAGCTAAAGTATTGCTCTTCTAAAAGTTGTAGTAAATTAAGCATGCATATCTTAGCAGAAAACGCAAGCATGAATGCTGCAATCTGTAGCACATGCTAACTGTTGGAGTCAAGTGTAATAATGTAGTCAGGTGTTATGGGTTCAAATACCATAGACAACAAATGCATAAAATACACTACTAAAGTCCTTTACAAATATTACAATAACTTAATTTTACCAAAAGTGGCATAAATGCCCTACTGTTAACTGAAATCTGTTTAATTTGAAAAAGCATATGTGCAATATATGCACATTGCAACAATTACTTTGATCAGTCATTACTTATAAAATAATTTATTATTGTGATAATGCATTGTATGTCACATATGATGGTATAATTATCTCTTTTTTCTCGTACCCCAACCAATATCTCTCTTTTTTATTTTTATATGTGCCATCAAAATGTTCCCATGTCATGCATCTGTGAAAAATGACAATATGCTTTACAGCACAAGGAGATAGGCTAACCTCCATGGCTAAGCCTGCCCCTGTTCTACCAGCTTCCACACCATTGCCCACCATGTCTGAGAAACAACCTGGTAGTACTGTCTCTGCTACCACTGCACTACCTGAGCCTTCCACATTAGGCAGCACTACCCTGGCAGCTGGTGCTGTGCTACCAAGTACTAGCTGAGGTGATGGCTTTGTCACCTGACAGGAGTTTCCAGGGTTGGTGCTTGGGGTCATGCATAGCACCATGGGTGCACACCTATACCAGATGAAGAGGATTCTCTCTTTTATGGTCTGCAGGAGAAGAGTTAAGCACTCCAACAGCCAGCGGAGTAAAGGTATATGATGACAGTCCTGCCAGTAAGGACTAAATTGTTACTGTCCCCATGTTTGACAGTCATAGGCCTCTACTGTCCCCTCCCTAAACACAATCATGGTGTCCCTCAACCTGTTGTGTCCCTCACTATTCTTGTCTTTTATCTTGTTTGTCTTGTTTGTCTGAATATGCTTCCTCACTGACCCTACCTACCTGACCCAGACATACCTATGTCCCTTACCCAACATTCATCTCCTACTGAAGTAAAAAAAAAAAAAAAGATAAAAAGGTACCTGTCCCACAAAAAAAAAAATCCCCATGCATAGCTCTCCATTTGGCATGTGTCTTCTTGATGCACTTTATTTGGTTCAATTGGCTATACAACATGATTGCATTGCTGTCACCCCCTGTGTTGATGTGACAGTCAAAAATTAGCTAATATTCTATACATATTTTACATTTTAAACTGTTAAAGAAGTTGATAGCTATGGTTCTTTCCTACCTCCTTTCTGCACATTCCTCTATTGCTTTCCCTTTGTTCTTCCCCCTGCTTGCCCCCATTGTACCACTTTCCTATCAAACCCATTTTAACACCTTTAATCTGGACAAAAAGTAAAATCACACACCCCACGCTTAAGTAACAAATCCCCAATAAAGCCATTCACATTGTTCCCTCTCTATTTGCATGGAGTTTGGCATCACACACCAATGCCAAATGATGGTGAATGGTTCTTCACACCCTATGGCATGGTGCAGTTACCTCCACCCTATGCTGTTTAAACATGCTGCACTAACATAATATCCAATTTTATCAGATTAAAGGCACTGATATTAAAAATATCATATCATAGGTTCATGGGTTCATACTAGACTATCTGCCCTAGGGCACGTATAAGCCTATCCAGAGTGTGTTTGGCTTTCTCCACCCATTTTAAATGAATTTTGCTATGCCTTTTTTCAAGGTTAGTATACTGTGCCTCTGTATAGGTTCATAGGTTCATACTAGGCTATCTGCCCTAGGGCATTTATAAGCCTAGCTGCGTGAATATGTAAGACCATATGTGTGCTGTTGAGATTAATCAATTCAGTACTGTTTGTTTTTATACTGTACTTCACTATAGGCAATGCCTCTTACATTTGCTAAAATTATCACATTTAATTATTTAATGACATCCTGAATGCATATGTAAAAAATGCACATTGACCTGGATTTAAACCCTGTATCCTCTGTTATCAAAAAAAATCTTACTTATGTTTTATACCTGATGCCATAGAATCAGCTAGGTTGCAGGTGTTTTTCTTTCATTCAGTACTGTTCAAAGTGCTGACTGCCATGGTCCTCTGCTTAAAGTGTTTGTGCAGAGGTAAACAAAGCAATATAACTATCAAAATGTTATGAATGGACCAGAGAACAACATTTGCATGTCACTTAACTACGTGCAAATGGGGAAAGTAGTATGACTAATTTTTGAAGATGAGAAAAATTATGACACATTTCTGCTATGAACCATGCAAGAACACCATGGTATCCCTTACATGTGTCTGTCATAGCCTGTAGGAAGAGCATAACTGAATATCCTGCAGTCACCACTTTAATCCCATGGATTAGCAATATTTTGACTACACATCCTTTTCATGCAGGTCTCCTAAAACATCTTGCCTCAACCATCCATTGCTGATCTCATCCACCATGAACTGTCCTGCAGCCTTGTAAAAGTCAGACTTGTGCCATGGTGCTTACTTAAAGTATTGAATTCTCTGGTCCAATATACCTAGATAGATAGGGACTTCTTTTCTCACTGTAGTTAACTGGTGTGTGTGTGTGTGTGTGTGTGTGTGTGTGTGTGTGTGTGTGTGTGTGTGTGTGTGTGTGTGTGTATGCACATGCGTGCACACATATGTGTGTATGTGTGTGTGTGCATAATAGTGTGTCATGCAGTCACCAGTGCAATCCCATGGAGTACCAATATTTTGATAGTTGGACATGACTACACATCCAGTTCATGCAGGCCTCCCAACATCTTCTCTCAAACATCCAGTGCTGATGTCATCCACTACAGACTGTCCTGCCGCTTTGTAAAAGTCAGACTCATGCTGTGGTGTTGCGTAAAGTACTGAATTCTCTATTCCATGTACTTAGATAGCTAGGGTTCTGTTGTCATTGCAATCAACTGGTGTGCATCTGCCTAGTCAGAAGAGCATAATTGAGTGTGCTGCAGTCACCACTACAATCCCACTGAATACCACTCTTTTAGCAGTTGGACTTGCCTACACATCCTTTTCATGCAGGCCTCCTAACATCTTCTCTTAAACATCCAATGCTGAAGTCAGTCACCATAAATTGTCCGGCAGCCCTGTCAAGGTTATACTTGTGCAGTGGTACATGCATAAATTACTGAATTCTTTAATCTGTGTACCTAGATAGGTAGGGGTTCTGTTCTCATTGTAGTTTACTGGTGTGTGTGTGTGTGTGTGTGTGTGTGTGTGTGTGTGTGTGTGTGTGTGTGTGTGTGTGTGTGTCTGTCTGTCTAATCAGAAAAGTATAACTGTGTATCTAGCAGTCACCACTGCAATCCCATGGAGTACCAATATTTTGACAGTTGGACATGCCTATACATCCATTTCAAGCAGGCCTCCCAACATCTTCTGTCAAACATCCAATGCTGATATCATCCACTACAAATTGCCCTGCAGCCTTGTTAAAGTCAGACTTATGCTGTGGTGCTTGTATAAAGTACTGAATTCTCTATCCCATGTTCTTAGTTAGGGGTTCTGTTCTCACTGCAGTCAACTGGTGTGTGTGTCTGTCTAATCAGAAGAGCATAATTGAGTATCCTGCAGTCACTACTACAATCACATCAAAATACCAGTATTTTGTCAGTTGGACATACCTACACAGCCATTTCATGCAGGCCTTCCAATATCTTCTCTCAAACATCCAGCGCTGATGTCATCCACTATAAATTGTTCAACAACCTTGCATAGAGTACTGTGTTCTCTAGTCCATGTACTTAGATAAGAATGCTAATCTCACTGCAGTCAACTGGTATGTGTGTTTTTGTGCACTTGCTTGACATTAGAGAGAGCATTTTACACAAGCATGTGGGATACTGCTATTACCATCTTCCTCTCAACAGACACTGCCGATGTCATCACTTCTAAAGTGTTGTCCAACATTCCTCAAGTCAGAATTGTGCTGTGACACCTGCATTAAATACAGAGGTCTTCAGTCAGTGTACATAGATATGTAGGGGTTCTGTTCATACTGCAGTCAACTGGTATGCATATTTGTGTGTGTTTGTTATTTGAAATTAGAGACAGCATTTTAAACCAACATGTCAAACACTGCTATTACCATCTTCTTCTCACAAGACTCTGCTTATGTCATCAGCTATAGCTGTCTGTGTCATATGCTAGGTTAAAATCCATAGAGCGAGTGACACTTGTGCCATTTGATTTGCGGATGTGCAGCATTTCCATCAGGGCAGGGTCAGAGACTGGCCTATAGGCCAAGCACAAGTCACCTCATTCTCTACAATACAGACTATAGTGACAGAGCTTTCAGTCTATCCACATAAGTCATGGCATGGTTTGTAGGCCCCATATTTTCTTGTTGAGAAACATCTGTGGCCTCTCCAGCTGCTGCAGGTGTCTAGTGAATTACATGCAAAAGGCAGCATTGTACTTGATTATTGTTCTGATGAGGGTCAAGTAGAGTAGGGTTATAACATCATCAGACCTGGATATGATAGCCTGGCTTATGAGGTGCATGACATAAAAGGCTTACCTTACAACTGTGGAAACTTGGTGGTCAAAGTTCAGATTGCAATCCTACTATAATCTCAGGTCTTACACCCCTGAAGTTTCAGCTTGGGGATGTTGTCAGTGCTATAATTACCAGGGAATTCCACTTTGCAAGAAACAAAAAATAATGACACTTTTTTGCATTCATTTTCAGAGCATGTGGCTTTGGCACCAATCATTTGTCTGTGTTAGCCTCTCCTGTAATATGTTTACATCAGTGGTGGACTCAACGATTACACCCAGTTTGTAATCATCAGCAAACATGGTAAGCCAAAGGCCATATACTTTAGCCTGGATTTCTGTGAAATAGATTCTGAACAGTAGGGGGATCAGCACAGATCCTTGTAGTACACCACTGGTGACAGCTCTACAGGTAGAATTTGAGTCACCAACTTTGACAGAATGTGTTTTGTCTGTGAGCTAACGGACTAACCATCTAGTGATGTAAGGCTTAATCCATAGCTGGGAGAGTTTTCAATGATATCTGAGTGGGGGATTGTGTCAAAACCCTTGCCCAGATTAAGATAGGAGGTATGCACTGTCTTACCTTCATCCATGGCCTTGGTGACTTTCTTGAAGAAGTCTACTAGGTTTAATAAACATGATCAATCCTTAACAAAGCCAAACTGGGTTGGATCTAGAGACTGAAGGTCACCTATGTCCTTGCTGATAAGGTCCATGATGATTCTTTACATGGTTTTGCAGATGAGACTGGTTAGACTTACAGGTCTACAGTTCCCACATTGGTTGATGGCTCTCCTTTGTGCAAGGGGATTACTGCTGGTGTTTCCCACTCCCCTCGAACAAAGCCAGTTCTCAGGCTATGGTTAAAAAGGATGCTAATTTGGACCACTAGGTCTGGTTTTATATTGCTTAGTAAACAACCTGGGATGCTATCTTATACCATTGAGGTTTTTAGCCTTGGACAGCTCAGATATGATCTGATATCTAGAAATACTAGCCAGAGGACTGGTGCCAAGTATGCTTTGGGGGTACGAATGATGGAGCCAGAGGGGATGAACTTTGCACCAAATCTATCAGGTAGCAGGTTGGCCATTTCCTCTGGTGCAGCTTCATGTTTAGACTCATAGCATTAAGCAGCAGAACATTGATTTTGCCTCCAGTGGATGTTATCATGTTGGAATTTGTCTTGCTTTCATATTGCCTATCAAAAGCACTAGGAAACAAGCATCTTTGCCAGTATCTGACAGCCTAGAGGACAAAGGTTCAAACCATCTCTGGCAAAGCAGTGTGGCTTGTAGATCATATAAGCCCAGACTGAGAGATACTGGATCCCTCTGGACTTGACATCAGAAGCTAAGCTAATTGTTGAAGTCTATCAATTTTGTTTATATTGTGGCATCATCCTGGATGAAGATAGAATGCTGCTTATGGCTCAGGTCATACCAGTCTAAGACACATAATTTGGCAGTTCAGTCATGTGTCTCTTCATACAGTCCAAAGAGGTTCATTATGAAAACAAATGCACAGCTCAATGATAATGTAGATAGTATACTCCTATGAGCAGACCAGGTAGCATTTGATCTGTGTACTGAGGTACATGGTATGCAAAACGCCCACCAGCATGTACCCACATTGGTGACTACTCACTTGAATATAACACAACTCCTGAGTACATGTAGGACATCTACAACAAAGGCCATAATACATCCATAGTTCACAGCCTTCATCACACCAACAACTGAGTACAATTCACACATCTTCATGTACCTCTTTACACATCTTCCAGGGATGCATAATTCAAGTGTACTGCCTTTGCCATAGTTGTCTCTCACACATCTTATTGGCCATACATAGGTATTCTTCTTGTTGTATAAACATTACTGTCTGATGGTGAGGAACCCCCATCAAGGTATTATACCTGATGTATGTGTGATACCTGTTGCAGTGATGCACACAGTACATACATAGCTGTTTGACAACATTGATGGCATGGGTTACATTAGTGACAGTGTGGATTGTGCCATATATATGCCATACACACCCATCAATTAGCCTGGATTGATCATAATGTCACATACAGGTATAGCAGTGTCCCTCCAAACACCTCCAGTAGATGTTAAAGTGTCAAGATGGTGTGCTTGATTACCCTCATAGATGGCTGACAGCTCATAATAGTTGTACATGTGTATTGGTGCAGAGCCATCGATGATCACTCATGATCACATATATTATTTCAGAGACATTGGATTACAGGTTGTATTATTCTGATATTGTCCATGTTTGTGTGTGCTTGCTTGTGTTTACTGTTGTCCACATGTTTGTATCTATGTGTCTCACTCTGTGGTGCACTCTGCTGATATTACAGTCATATTTAGGCAACTCATTTTGCACAGCTTCACAATATGCACCTAACCCCTACTGTGTATAACATCCCTGATAAATGTCCTCTCCATTGCTCATATCAGGATTCTTATTTCACAAAGACATCTTCTCCATTGTTATGTCACCTTGTGTGGCAGTCACATAATATAAATTTTCACTGTGCAGTCCGTACTGTATCATGTCGATATGTGATTAGTGTTCCTGCTACAACTGTCTTCATTTACATGCCATCTGCTATACATTAAGATATTTCACCTGTCCTCTTTCCCTGTGTTCATTCCTACAATTCATTAGTGTGGCCCTATTCAATACACACACTGTTTATTTTAAATTACAGTCCATGTACCGTTGCGGATCATTTACACAACCTTTCTTCAGTATGCCTGAAATGGGATTCCACAATACTCTGTACTGTATGCACTGTCATGTAATCTGTTTGGAACCATATACATTGCTATATTATTAATCCTGGTAATCATTGTGGCATTCTGCGCAACCATGCCAGTAGGTAAACAGTTCTACATGTCTGCTGCTGTCCGTTATGCTCTATGTGGTTTCTTGGTCATCAACACTGTTGCTAGCCATGAAACCATGCTTGTTTACATTTAAATGCCGTGCATAGCATGAATATGAAATTAGCACTGCTGCTTTACTACACAAACATTTATTGAATCGCCAGGTATATCTATTTTTATAATTTTTCTTGAGTTTCTGATATGATTGCAGTCATTTATGTATTTGATTAGTTGGCCATGTTTGATTAATATTAAATATTTTTGGAAGGTTTAACATTAAAAATATTCTTTATATGTTTTTTTTACATTTTTCATATATTATTTGTGAATACACTGATATATCAAACAAGTGCCTGAGTTGTACATTTTTTTAAATATTTTTAGACTATACAAGTATTTATTCATGCATGTATTTAATATGTAATATAAGACTACGTGTGTTAATTTGAATATATGTGCATGACAAGTAACATGCTTTAGTTGTATTTTTTACTTTATTTTTAGTTTTTTAGACAGTATTTTGAGTTTAATTATTTTGTTTATAATTACATTGACATCAGTGATTGATAGCTGAGGGTTATTTAAGGGAAATTCTAAACTATTTTTTCAATCTCCAATGAACTCCTTGAGATTTGAGGATGAAAGCACTCTGTTCTGAAATAATTAAAGCTTAAAATCTTGCTCTCATGCGATAACCATTGTCTTTGTTATAGTTTGATTAAATGGTTCATTTGTGATTTCTTATGTGAGACCAACAAGCAAGAAAAACATCCAGTATATGCCCTATGAAGAATAAAGACTAAATCTAAATTTGTTTTTTGAATAGTTCTTGTTCCCTGGCTCCTGAAGAATCCATACTGCAGTACTATATGTGAATTCCACAGTGCATGAATATTAGGTGAAGTCAGGTTGTTTTATTTTAACTCATAACCACTTGTAATGTTATTTTTTTATCAGTCTGTTATATCTGAAGGTAAAGTTATGTGGCCCAATATTTCTTCAGTCTTGTGAGATGAGATCCAGTATCAGAGTGACTGAGAACTATTTAAAAGAATTGTCCAATGAGAGAAGTCACACATCACAGATTAACTTCTGACTTCATCTAGGGTTATCACCAGTCCCACTTTACGAGGGACAGTCCCTTTTTGGGCAGTTATGTCCTGACAAAAAATATTAAAAATGGCAAATGTCCTGAGATTGTAGGACATAATTATTTCCTATATTTTATATAATAGTTGCATAAAACAGTTATTCTGCATCTAAAATACCTAAATGTTATAAGAAACAAAATAAGCAACTAAAATGCTACAAGAATAAGCTTTTATTTAGGAAAAAAAGTTAAGTTCTATCCTTTGTACTGACCATGGGTATGTGTCGGCCTGTAAAATCTGATGTTTGTCCCAAAAATGTCCCACTTTGGCCATTTGAAAAGGTGGCAACCCTAACTTCATCTGACATAAATGTGTGTGTGCTGGGCATTTTAAAAATAAACTGCACTTTCTTGATTTTTTTTCAGAAACTTTACAAGTAATTCTTAAAGCCAATAATAATCAGGGATTTACTTCACTTGAGTTTACGGCTAGAGAAATGATTAGCACAAAGCACAGGGTCAGAATTCTTATACAAATCAAGTACAGGACATTCAAAGAATGAAGGGAAAGAGGACAAGAGAAGAAAACAGTGACTACAAGGCTAAATTGAGGGAAAGGAATTAGTCCATAGCTGATGGAAACATGACACTAACAGAGTAAACTTTGTAATTTGAGAGATGGGATTCAGATAGTGATGGAATTTCTCAGATGACTTAGGCAAATGCTAAAAAAGATCCTGCAACTAGAGATGAACTAAGCAGGAGGAATAAAAAGTAGAATGAGGAACCTTTAAGTGATGAAAACTATTAGAAACTGTTCCCAAAATCACAGATACAATTTGCTAAATCAACACATATTAATAATGTTAAGGCTAGATGCAAAAGAGTAAATAACAAAGAGATTCTCATGTTAGGAGATTATCACCTAGGGCACGCATAAAACTAATGTCATCTGTGAATACACAGATGATTACAATGTCTGAATTAAAAGAAGTCAGTTTGATAGAAATTCTTATAATGTGTTCCAAGCATATTAAAAGGAGTAACAGATATACAAATATATTTATAATGGTGGCACAAATTATTTATTAAAAAAAATCCACTGGAGAATATGAAGAAACTGGTAACAAAATGCATGTACTATGTCAAGGAAGTGTCATTTTGTGAGATACACCTCATGGCCAGCATTCATAGATTATGCATTCATTAAAGCAACATTATTCATCAGATGGTTATTGGGTAGGGTTGTTTGAAAGGATTATTACAGTATGGGAAGAAATGGTACTAGTGCTTGACATGTTTGTAAAAGGCCTATATTATAAAGTAACCTTTGGATTGGTTAATTAGATGTAGACAGACTCATTATAGAGAAAATACAAGAACAGGAAGTAATAATAGAGTTATATTTTTGTATGCAAATACTCAAGTCTTAGGAAGAAAAAGAAGGAATTGGATGTATTTATTTATTAGTTTGTTTTTTTATTTATTTATTTACATTTGATTACTGGGAGAGTCTGATTGGGTAGGAGCCCATTTTCAGCAGAGGCCTGAGAAGAAAAGCTTCAAATTATTATAAAATATTTTAAGAACAATAATTTTATAGTCTTTAAAAATAATAACAATACTAAAAACATAGTTTTAGACCAAATTAGACCAGATATGAGCACATTAGTTAAGACTAGACATTAGTTTTATGACAATGATTTAATAGTCAAATAAATTTATAGAGAAATTAAAGATGTTAGTATAATGCAAACAGAAATTGCAATACAAAGTGAAAAAGTAGGCTTATGGTATGTTTTGAGAGAAAGCCAGGGAGAGAAATTGATAGATGTAAGGAAGTAAGTGAAGAAGGGAGAGTAACAAGATGTAATGTATGAATAGGTGTTTGTTCACATTTAAAGATATAGTTTATCCTGGTGTTGAGCAAGTAAAGTGCCAGTTTTTGTGTAGGAAGTCTTTCAGAATGGTTTTGAAGGATGGAAGTGCATGTATTGACTCAAATTAATTATACAACAGCAACAAATCAAAATAACATCCATATGTAACACAAGGAACTCCAGCAATTTGATTCAAAGTACATTAACTAATCCTCACAGCCCATTATGTACATCAACCATGATCCCATACTTCTATTTAGGACATGCCCAAAATTCCTAAGTTTACTAAACAAAAACTCCTTAAACAGTTACTAAATAAATGTACTGGAGGGCACAACAATATTAATTTAAGTTTTACAAATACATCGGCTTCTTGCACTGCTTGTTTGGTAAATCATACTCCAAAGAAGACTGATCACAAACTTATGACTTTCTCCTTTAAACTCCCTAAAGCTCCTACATGAAACCCCATTCTATTTAAGGACTATAAAATATGGCAGACTGATCTTACTCTATGATAAAATATCAAAGTTCACTTATGAATGCACCTCACATGACCTTAATAAAGCATCAGCAAGCTTCACTAAGGAATTCTACAGCCATTTAGAAAAATGCATAGAGCTAGCAGTCCCTACCAGATCCAAGTATCATGGGAAATGCAAAACCAATCCACCATGGAAGTTCACCACCATAAATAAACTGTGGATCAAAAGAAAGAATCATCGTAAATTATAAAGTAGATCTAAAATTCATTCTTCTCAGTGATAATGTGAAAAACATTACAAAAGAACTGAAAACAATATTATCAGGTCCATTAAAGGAATCCAATGAACTTAGGATGGTCTCTGAGGCCAGTTTTTGCAATATTAGAAATCTAAGAAATTACACTAGGCATTGTTCTAAACATATTATGATCTCTCCTATTATGCCCCAATAGACATTGCCAATATCCGTGTATGCAAATTTAGTGCCAACTTCACCACCCTGACTTCTATCCAAAAAACATGAAATATCTGAATCTCTAACTGCCCAATTATCTCTAAAGATAATTTACTGCAGAGGTGATGCCTCTTCATAAAGGTGGCCATACAACCTATCAGCCTTACAAGCCTGATCTGCAAAAACTTGGAACATGTTATAGCTGATTCATAAACTACAATATCAAGAAACTTTTAGCCTTGACTTCCAGCAGTTTAAAATTGTGAATGGCAAATCCTGTCTACTGAGTCTGGTAAATGTCTTTAGAATAATTATGGAGGCTGTAAGTGGTGTCCATGCTGAATCTTCACTTGGCTATGGTCTTCAATATCATTCCCCATGTTGGCCTCATATAGAACCTAAATCATTTAAAAATCAACCAGTATGTGGTAAGATGGATAACAAAATGGTTGAAAGGCAGAACCCATTCACACAGTGTGAGTTGCGGATTACTCATCAGAAAGTATGAAAATGGCCAGTGCTGTCCACCAGGGCTCAGCATTGGGACCTCCCCCTTTGTCATTTACTTCTGAGATCTCTACATAGAGGACCAAGACCTCTTGCAAACAACACTGTTGTTAAATTATACTTTGATACCCAACTTTACAGAATGTTCTCTCCTTAGTAAACAGTTGGTGTACTAAAAATGGGATCAAACTAAATGCCCAAAACTGTAATATTATCACTGTTAGTAGATGACTTCTCCCCTCATCGTACTCTTTACACAACACACCGTTGTAAAATGACTATATAATCAGGGACCAAGGAATATTTGTTGATAACTCCCTCTTATTTGACCATCATATGAAAACAGTTATTAGGAAATTATTTTCTTTAGCAAGGCTAATAATAAATATTGCAGCTACTGCCAGCATGTTACAGGAAGAGAGTCATGCAAGATGTCTGTACAGAGCACAGACCGACACGTTAGGGAAGTGTAATATGCACACACTGTGTTGCTTAGTCATGCTATGGCTCACTTGCCCAAAGCATGGTCCAGATCCTTACCTACAATTCCCTGGAGGAGTGCCATGACATCTCTACATGGAGAACCAACACATTGTATCATGTGTTTACCAGTATGGGTGATCACTGCAGCCCCCCCAACGTGAGGTCCTACCTGGTGGAATCTGGCCACTTATGCTCTTTGGCATTACCAGCATGTACCCCACCCCCACTTGCAGACAGTACAGACATATATGTGAAGAAAACCATGTATGACCTCCTGTGGAATGGTTGACATAGCGTGATTGCACATACCCCTGCAGATGGGACAGGCTGGTATGCAGAGTTCTACACCCATGCATTGTCAGTAGCATTACAACTGCATGAACTCAGCTGTATGAGGCAGGTGTGACACAGGCTCATCATGGCTCAGCACACCTGAGTGGTGGACAACTGCTATTAGCAGGCTGCGGAATAACAGGTAGACATTGCTGTGTGACAGTTGGGAGGACAGTGCCACTCTAACATGCAGGCACAACCTTCTCAGCTAAATGAAGCACAAAGTATTGTTCTGATGTTGTGTAGACATGGTAAGTGACCACATTAGCCACCCACACAAAGCAGAACCACAATGCACAGTGTAGTTACATGTGTAACCTCAAATGACAGGCCCAGAATGTTGCTGACTTCAGATGTCATGATGGCACATACGATGGATCTGTATTCATACCTAACCTGTACTCCCACACTGTCTGTGTTAACTGCACTCCCTTGTCCCCACTACATGTGACACATGACATTCCTACAACTTGTCCCATAACTCCCATATGTACAGAGCAGTTTGTAACTGGCCTTTCAATAGACCATACACAGCATCTATTGCACAAGCTAACATTCACGTCTATATTACATTAGCAAAAGCTCTCTTGAATGATTGGCATTTCATCTCAAAATGCCATTCATTGAATTCTGCTCTTGTGGGGGGCTGCACCCCCATACCCCATTAATTATATATACCAACTCTGAGATTACACTACAGTGAGGAAAGGGCAAATTTTCCAGTCTTTACTGTACCACATTCTCACTATGAACAGTTCGATGTAAGTGCACCGAAAATGCTATTCACTGAACTGAATTTTCAATAATCTAATAGGGACCCTAACATTCCAGGCTGCATCCCACATGTGATGTCACAAGGATTAATAACACCATTGGGAAACCCTTGCAATCATACTGACCTCACTGGCTGTACACCAGCTGAGTGGACAATGGCAATTGTTCCACCCTTGAACAGAGGTGGTACACCCACTGACCAACAGAACTATAGACCTCTTTGTCTAATTATGCATATCTATATGTCCATAGCAGCAATCATCATGGAGCTGCTCAGCATGCATATATGTGATCTACACACTGTTGACTGTACACAGTTTGGTTCCGTGACAGGGGGAGCATGACTGTTACACATGGTGGACATTTCCGAGGCTGTCGCCAAGGACATGGGTGAGAGTACATCAGGATGTACAGCCCCCAGACTGAGCCAAGCCATTTGACTATATTCCCTGCTCAGGCAACATTTGCAAACCACCCACTTAAGCGTCCATGATACTGTCATTGTAGGGGTCACTAAGTGGCCCATTGATGGTACACATATGCAACATAGGAACATGTGCCTCCAATACATGATCTGTAAGCAGCAATGCTCAACAGGGTGCAGTCCTGGGTCCTCTTCTGTTTGGAATCCATGTAAACACAATACATGCAACTACTGACAGACTGTGGTTAACAGTGTTGGCTGATGGCTGCACATTGTGAGCACTCATAGAGTCTGTGAGTTATGTCAATAGTATTGATGAACAAATGTCTGTTGACATACTAATGACCATAAACCTCAAGCAAATATATATGAAGTATCATGGCCATCAGGTAGACCTATGTACCTGGAAAGTAGCACATCACTCGGAACATGTGCTGTACATACTCAGGGGTGAAAGAACTGGGCACACAGACCTGGCCACACAGGTTTACACCTGATGTGCCTCAGATCATGTCTCTACAGTGGTATAGCTGGGATCATATGGCATAGCTGAGGCCACAGTCACCAGTAAGTGACATACTCATAACCTCCATGTACCCTTCCCTCAGCATGCCAATATTTGAGTGGAATGGCCAGCTGTTGATGCACCTTTCCAAGTAGTACCAGCAACTGCACACAACAGTATGGTCCCTCACAAGGACAATTCACATCTTTAGAATGTGTTCAATGAGGATCATCTGGAATGAGTGTCATTGTCACCTGTGGCATATAGACTACTCAGAAGTGATCTGTGCCTTGCATACAGGGCAATGTATGACTCTGCTTGATTTCATATGCTGCCTATCTGTAGGAAGCATATAAGATGGATGGCTCACTGTAAGGACATTAGCCTAGTATGTAAAGTTAGTGCTACATGCCTGCGGGAGAGAATTGCCTATCAGACTTGAAACATACCCTTGGAGCAGAACCCTGCCTAATGACACATAGAGCACCCCAGTGCACCTCAGCACATGCCATCTGTCTGACTGGCTGGGTGACCATCATCTCAACACAGGGTGTCTGCCTGTGTCCCTCTTGGACTGGGGCAATATGTGCTGATCCTGTAACTAAGGATATGATGATGTTGATGATCATGATGGCAGTATGGCCATTATTCTAGTTCATTTCAAACATCCTATGGTTCCATAACATGATGTACAATGCTCTAACAGGCTCACACACACAAACATGGCAACATTGAGGCTAGCACCACTTCCAATCACTGCATGCAGGACAAACCAAGGCACACACGTATTGCAAGTTAGCTGTATGTAGATGGGAACACTTACCTATGTAATGGTACACACTACAGATCACAGTACATGTTGCACACAGCACACCTCATGTCTGCTAGTGTTATTAGTTTAGGATATATTATGCTTGATGATACAAACAGGCCTTGTTGTAGTCAGTCCTTTGGGTGTCCACATCACCCGCTACAAATAAAACACTGCAAAACCCTACCTATGTCTATGTTACCAAGGTCACGCCATATGGATATATATATATATATATATATATATATATATATATATATATATATATATATATATATATATATACAAGCACCGAGTGATCTGGAGTGAGATTAGAACCCCTACCTACCTAGTCTTATACACTATAGATAACAGTACTTATTTCATGTGCCACAGTTTATGTCTGATACTACACTGTCAGATGGTAGTCTTAAGGTGGCTGACATCATCAGGCCTTGTAGAAGAGGGCAGTTTGGAAGCCAGCAGCAAGGTACAGGCCCAAAAAGTGCATAACCATTGCAGTTGGATAGCCCATGAGGACATGTATGTTGTTTTGCAGGGGAATATACACACATACAGACATGTACAAAGTTGGCTGAGGGAGATTAGAATACTACTTATCTAGTCTTATATGCTATAGATCACAATATGTATCACATGCACCACAGCTTATTTCTGATACTAAACTGTTAGCTGGTAGCCTTAAGGTGGCTGACATCATCAAGCCTTGCAGAAAATGACAGTATGGAAGACAGCAGCAAGTTACAGGCCCAAAAAATGCATAACCATTGCAGGTGGATAGCCCATGAGGGCATGTCTGTTGTTTTTCAGGGGAATATACACACATACAGACACACACCAAGTGAGCCGGAGTAAGGTGAGAACCCCTACCTATTTAGTCTTATACACTACAGGTCACAGTACTTATCGCACATGCCACAGATTAAGTCTGTTCTATATGTGATTGCAGGCACAGTACTTGTGCATTACTCAAACTAGGCTTGTGGTGAACAGCATCTGTGGCCTGCAGAGTGATATTGCTTCTTACTGTTATCTGCTTCTAGAATCCAAGCAGTGAGGTAACTGTTTTTATCCCAGCTATGTATGCACAGCTACCAGTATGGCCATATGTGGATGCTTGCAGTTACATAGGTGAACCTGTGGGCAGGGACAGTGTGCCCTGTCCATACATGCATTGACAACATTATACATTACACTATCTGCTCACCTGTGTCTGTCTACATGGTGACATCCAGCAGGCACAGGGCTCTGTAGGTAACTGGATTATGTATTGTTGTGCCCTTAGATTGGATCCTTTGAGCAACAGTATGGCTGTGTGATAGTGCAGATTTACTCACCATTATCAGGGTATGTTGGATAATACAGACATCCATACACATATTTCTGTATATAACAGGAATGTGTGTGTGTGTGTGTGTGTGTGTGTGTGTGTGTGTGTGCGTATATATATATATATATATATATATATATATATATATATATATATATATATATATATATATATATATATATATATGTAGCTGTGTGTGTGTATGCTATATATATGTGTTATGTAGATATATGGGGGGAGTATATGTATCATGTTAATATATATATATATATATATATATATATATATATATATATATATGTGTATATGCATATATGTGTGACACTATATAGCGATAAATATATTATGCATGTGAGAGATAGATAGTGACAGATGGATATATATATATATATATATATATATATATATATATATATATATATATATATATATGTCTTTATGTATAGACATTTATACATAACAGGTCATTTTGATGAAGGGGCAACAGCATTGCGCTTATTTTTGACTAAGTGTCTGGGCATGCCCAGTGGGACTGTCAGTACTTATAAAGTGACTCCAGGCCACACATACCTGTACTCCAGTCCATGATTTTGCATGTTGCAGACATTAACATCTGTCCCTGTTTCTGCAGTACTGTACCTCACTCAAAATGTCCACGGCATTTCCCAGCTGTGTGCTGCACTTTATATGAGACTGAGGTTAGTAATGTTAAACCACCAACAGACTGACAGTCTGCATACCTCTCAACTGTCCTGATTTTCACAGAATGTCCAGAGTTTTGCCTCATATGTTTGGTCTGTTCCTCATACATTTGTGGTCTTCTGGTGAATTATTGAATATTGATGTCAATGCATTATACTAAATACAGACAAACATTTGTGTTTCAGACTTTATATCTTTCAGAAAATATGTAATAATGCAACACCTTTAATTCCTGCAATTTTCTAGGTTTATGAGAAAAATATCTAAAAATCTGTCCCTGTGTTTGGGCCTTTGTTCCCTCCAGCATAGTTCTACCTCACATGCAAAAGGTGTGAGTAATTCCAGATTAGAACCATCAACACCATCAGCCATGCTAGCTTACCTAAGTCCACTGAGCCTCACAGGTCAGCAGACAGAGAGGAGTTATTCTTCACACAATCAGCAGCATAAATATGTACACTGTTATCCTTCATGAAGAGAGACATGCAATGTGTGAGTGATATCTATGTTACAGCCCTGAGATTGCCTGGTTCACTGATATACCATAGCTGATTTTCTGTTAAAGCATTTATATGGGTACACTGCTGTGTTGGGGGTGGGGGCAACAGCACATGATCAGCTTGGGTAGACAGTTGTCCACATATCATGTGTGGTCACTGTTTAACATCTGCCTTGCCTGATGTTGTGAATATTCCAACCATGAGGCCTAGTGAATATTAAGGAACACATTGTACTGAAATAGGTATCTATAGTCCCATGTGGATGTTACATCTGTCCAAATAGCCCACTATGTTTCCTTGCATAACAGCAGCAGATCCATACATACAATGCCATATTATAGTAATCCTTACAATTTGACTGTAGGGTAGGGACTTACCTTGCTAATGCAGCAGTTGACAGACCTGTAGTTCAGGGCTGATTCTGTGTGATGCAAGCAAGACACAGCCAATGCATGGATAGGAACAGGTTATGTGGGTTGCCTAGCAGTAGCTATTTTAATATATATATATATGTGAGTAGGAGTACGGTGTCAGAGCCTAGGGCCATAGGTTGTCAGTGAATATGCTATGCATTGCCTCTTAGCCAATGCCAGAGCAGAGTGGCCATGCCTATGTCTGCCTACAGGGACATTATCAGGGGGATCCTCTTCTGAGTCCTCTTGTGAATGTGGCTTTGGTGACCTAGGCACTGGTGGGGAGCTGTGTATCCCTTTCTGTCGCTGATCCTGCTGCAGCTATTTCTGCAAGATAATATTGTGTAGCATGGCACAGATTGTGAACATATGTGCACATGTGCCTGGAAAGTACAGCAGGACTCTACCAGACATATCAAGGCACTGGAACAGTGACATCAGCAGCCCAAACACATGCTCTATGATGTTCCTAGTTTGTACATGTGCCTCTTTACAGCATTCTTCCATGGGTGTGTGTGCATTTCTGATGGGAGTCATCATCCACAGTTCCAGTGTGTAGCCACATCCCCCAGTAAATGGCCATGTAGGCTGACCCACCCCTAGTAAACATCTGGTACAGATGTGATGAGTGCCAGATATGGGAGTCATAATAACTGCCTGAACTGCCAGCACAAATATTCATGATAATGCCCTGGGCATTGCCCATGACCTGGCAGTTGGAGTGGTACCCCTTGCAGTTGACATAGATTCTACCCTCCTCACCAGGTAGTACTTTTATGTTTACATAAGTGCAATTGATGGCATCCAGTACGTCAGGGTAGTATGTAACACAATAGAAATGTTGCATATTGCTGGCCCTCACCTCAGGGGTGAGGTAAAAATAAGTGTGCTCACTAGCATGTGGTAGCATGGCATCCAGGAACTGGTGGAGTACCCTGGATGCTGATACCTGTGAGACCCCATCATGTCCCCAGTTGGTCTTTGGAAGGTACCTGTGGCTATTATCCTAAGGGTTACACATACCTTTGTTTCCACTGGGATGGGTTTCCCTCTGTTGGCTCTGGATATGAGTTGAGGGTGGCAGAGCTCAGTATGTTCTTGTAGTATGTTCCTCTCCACCCTGCAGCATTCTATAATCTCCAGTTCATGTAGCTCTTGGAAGGTTACCCTGGGCCTGAACACTCTTCTCCTTCTCTGCCTATGCCTATTGTTAGCAGCAGTAGCACCGACATTGACTACAGATGTTGCAGACCTGTAGCAGGCCCTAGTATTCTTTCAGTTAAAATTCCAAAGTCTGTACTCCAGTGGTCCAGAATATGGGTGGAAAATCAGATTGTAGGGTGTATGCATACTTTATAGTGCTCTACTGTAGGTGCTGTCTGCGTGATTGGCTACCTATGATGCATTGCACCTGCCTAGTATATCATTATCATTTAATGGCCCTAGTTTAAGTTAAACAAGGGTCAAAACTAATTAATACTTCATTGCTTTTAGATACTTTCTGCAATGCATCATGCTGTGCCAACACGAGCCCTGTAGGTAAACAAACTTAGCAGTCAGTGGACAACCCCCAAGCTTCCATGCTCAGCTCAGTGGCATGCCATGCAAGCACATGGAAAAATGAACCCCACAGGTAAACAAAGTTTAGAAGTCAGTGCACACAACACTCAAGACTTCCACGCTCAGCATAGTGAAGCACCGGGCAAACAGGAGCAGCTAAGCTCCAATCAGCATAGTAGCTATTGGACACTCCCTCTTCTGATGTCAGCTACCTCCTGTGTGGACACCAACACAGTTTTCTGCCTACATGGAGGGGATATGCAGACATGATTACTCCATTATGCTATTTAGTAACTCCACCTCTTTTGTATAGGGATCTGTTCTCACAACCTGGAAACTACACACTTCCAAGCCCTGCCATGTTAACAACAGCACCAATGGACCATTTTAGATACTCCATGCAGGGACATTTTTGTCTCATAATATTAATTTTGTTATTTCCACTTTTTTTTTTTTTTTTTAAGGCATGTTTGTGCACTGTGGTGCACAACGCAAACATGCCCAGATTATTAAAAAAAATAAATAAATATATATATATATATATATATATATATATATATATATATATATATATATATATATATATATATATTAACATATTTCCTGTAATGTTTGAGACACAGAAAGGATATTTTCACTTATACCTGTGTGTGGTATGCCATTTCTGTCCGTCTATCTACATTTTGACAGTCCCTTTTGTCTGTCTACATTCCTGTACATGGAATGTTTCCGTATACACTACAGACACTGACACAGGGTCTGCAGGGCTGTCTATCTGCTTGCTGGATCATTCTACCTGGATCACTTGCATGCAATTCACCTGCTTATGAGGTGATTTTCATGCTATGGAATTTTTGGAAGTTTTGGGGTGTGTATGGGTGCCGCCCTTCAGTGCTTACTGGATCGCAAACCTGCTTACTTTCATGTAAGCAGCATGGCACGATGCCTACATGGTAAAAAAGACCATGTAGGCTTTATTAAATTCCTCCTAAGTCTTGCACATATTTTTAAGCAGTTGTCCTTATTTACAGTGATCTTTCTATTATATAACTTATGCTGGTTAAAAACTTTTAAGAATATTTTTAAAATATAATTTCAATAAATTTTGTTATAAATTTTTTCGTTATAAATTTTATAAAAATAAACTTTTTTTTTAGCAAAGTCTTTTTCATACTGTCCAAAATTGGTTTTAAATTTTGCAATGCTAATTTTTAAGCTTTCTGCATGCAATGAACAGTTTAAGATGTGTCATGGGATGCTTTTATCTCTGTACCTTTAAGAAATGGCATATTATACAACTAGATTGGGTAATTAGTCTACTGAAATCTATATAACTGTAAAAGACCCTCAGTAAGGAATGACTGAATAATCTGCATTTATCCTAATGAAGTCCTCATGACATAGGACGAAAGCACTCAATCTACTATTAAAGTTTCTGTTTAAACATTATTTTGTCACTTTTTATGTGGATATCTGTTGTTGGTGACATTGATTCCTTTTGTCTGGTTTTACCTTTTGTTTATAACTTGGTCCAGCTTTGTTGAGCTAAGAGGTTGGGAGGGATGTACACATTACTAAACCTATAAGAAAGCATAACAATTTGCAAAACAGCATCACAAATACATACACACACACACACACACACATATATATATATATATATATATATATATATATATATATATATATATATATATATACACACACTAAACACTAAGTCACCTATGCACCCTGAGCATCAGACAAAATGCTTATGGATCCCTGAATCCAAAAGATAGAAAACCAGGATCTGGCACACAGTTATCATCATTTGCACCGGATGTTGTGTGTGGGGGTGGGGTGGAGTGGGGGTTAGGATACCTCTGCTGACACCAAAAGTAGTAGTATTTGTTAGTAAGAAAGGAAAACAGGCAGACATTTGGATAAACTATCAAATGGCCACTGAGGCAGAATAAGCTGTAAGCGTTATGACTGACCCATGTAACTCTTATGTGTGTGCATGCATGTGTGTGTGTGTGTGTGTGTGTGTGTGTGTGTGTGTGTGTGTGTGTGTGTGTGTGTGTGTGTGTATGGGCAGTTGAGGTGAAATTGGTGTGTGAATATCTACAAGAACACTGTCAAGCTTGGTGGTAGATCTACATCCATGAGTTTTGGACAAACATGAGCCATGCATGGTAGAAGTGGCAATTCATTGTCATCATTTCCAATCCCTGAGAACAGGCTCTGCTAGGAGTTGCACTGGAACACCCATGCCCACAATTAGATTTACTGCTGCTACATGAATGTGACTGATGTCTTTTGGGCACGCTGTCCACAAGAGTACAGCCAGGACCATGACCCCATGGCTTCTACATCTGGGTGTGGGCACCTCAACCACTGACAAAGCAGTAGAAGTAGTGCCATTGCAGGAGTGTGATTGGCACAGACATGTCAGCTAACATCAGATGATGTGGCTTGACCTACATCCACATGCATGCCATTACCCTCCCAGCAGATGTTCCATTACAGACACCACCCATTCCAACATGTCATTCATCCAATCCACTGAATCAGCAACACGGTGGAGGCTGTCATGCAAGTCAGCCTGCACCAAATCTACAACCCTAAGTATTTTATTGGAGGCCCTTAAGGAATATGGCTGCACATCCATGATGGCCCTAAATATACATCGAGTGGCATGGATGGGCACACTAGGATCAGGTGGAGAGTGGCCAGCAGGCCTACTCTGAGCACCCCTAATCACAATCCTGTGTGGTACCTCACCTACACTTTGGCTACAGCCATGGTCAACAGGCACTGAAGCCATAGTAACAATACTACACTGATCAAGTGCCTCACCCTCCACCTGTCCAATATCAGAAGGCTTACTGGAAAGTATTTGCATAGGCCTACAGGCTGTGTCCTATGGAATTACAGGGTATGGCTGAATGTCAACTTCAGTGTCAGTTGCAACCTATGCATCCCCTGACTGTGTCTGTGTTTGCCAGCCATCATCATCAGAGTCTGCCAGTACTCTGACATCAAGTGAGAAGTGTACGACACTTTCACTGTCAGGATTATCTGTGATAATAAGCAACAAACACAGAAAATAAATCAGTGTCTTTACTGCTATAATTTAATGTATGCTAGCAAGCTAACACTGGTGCCACTATCACAGATGGTACAGCAATACACACACAGTCCTGACACCCACCTCACACATACAGATAAATGCATATTTCTGTTAAATGCTCATCATTACTGAAATAAACATTTTGATCTAACATGTGCAGATGACTACAAACTTGATAGGGAGGATGATCTTGGAAGAAGTTAGGCAAAATGGATGGACACCATTATTACAATAACACAGGGCAAAACTATTTTGCCTTTATATGTCCTTAACAATACATTTAACTGAAACTTGGATGACACGTCCACCCCAAGCCCATGTGTAATGAACCAGAATGTGTTGTAAACTGTAACAATCTATAAAAAAATATATATTAGGCCAACTTAACTATTGCTTTCAATATTTTACTATACAAGAAATTATTAAAAACTGACATATGTAAGCTTATCTAGAAGCTCCTCCTGGTATATGCTTGTCCTCCTGAAACAGCAGTACCAACATCACTCACATTCTGTTGTGCACTTTCCACTGAGCTCTCTGGATCCCTAACAGTTGGCAAGAAATCTTCATTTGGTGTCAGTAGTGGTTCTGTTGCAGACCCTCCCAATAGCCAGCTGTCCATGGGCCACTGCAGCTGCTATACTCCAGGCCAGAAAAATCATATCAATAACCCTATAATGCACCGTATCATAAGTCCTGCTGTGCCCTATAACAGCATTGATGTCATTCACTATCTGGTTCCAAATCTACATTCTTCCAGACATATCTACATGTTCCCTACCCTATGGAGAACTTTTACGACTTCATAGAATTTGTAATAATAAAGAAGATCTATTTAAAGCACTTCTTTCTACCTGTACTATGTTCCTGAACAGAGGGTACCTATTGTCTAATGTTCTTGAGGCTTTGGATAATATTCATGAATATTATTATTCTACCAATAATACTTATAATTATGTTACAAGATAATATATATATATATATATAAAGATAGATCCATATATATATATATATATATATATATATATATATATATATATATAGGTTTATAGGTTCATAGGTTTATACTGCATTTACAAGCCTAGCCAGAGTGTGTTTGGTTTTTGCCATCCTTTTAGATCGGTTTACTGTGCTTCTGTAGAGTAGGTCACAGAAGATAGCCCTTTTAAGGTTAGTTTACTGTGCCCCTGTCTAGCAGGGACACAGAAGAGATCCCAGGGGTGAACTTACGATCTTCCATCCACTCGTCAAGATTTCTCTTGAAGAGGGTCAGTGAGTGGCTCTGCCTAACATGGAATGGGATTCTGTTCCAGAGTGAGGGCAGCCTCTGGGATATGAATCTGTCCCTCCAGCATGTCCTATTTATTTCTGTGCTGAGGTTTAAGTCCCTGGAGCGTGTAGCTCTAAGGAATTTGGATTTCCTGAGGTGGAGCATGTCCATTAATTCTGGGTTGGACATGGCTTTATACATCAGGCATAGATCACCTCTGAGTAGGCGGTAAGCAACTGAGTAGAGCTGGAGTTTCTTTAGCTGAACTGCATAGGGCATCTGTTTGAGTCCCTTGATCCACTTGGTGAGGTACTTTTGGGGCCTCTCCAGTTGCTGCAGGTGTCGGGTAAGGTACATCCCAAATGGGGCATTGTATTCAATTATGAGCCTGATGAGTGATGAGTAGAGGGGCACAATGACCTCTCTTGTTCTAGATGTGAACCCTTTCATGATAAGGTGGGCTATATAGAAGGTCTTTCTAACCACTCTGGCAACGTGATTGTCAAAAGAGAGGTTTCTATCTACTTGGGTCCCCAAATCCCTAATTACTTCGTCCGTACTTAATGGATTACCACCTATGTGGTAATTTGTGGGCACTTTCTTTTTCCCAAAGGGGATGACTATGCACTTTTTGACATTTAGCTTAAGGCCATCGCTCTGGCACCAGTTATCCATCTCTGTGATACCCTTTTGGAGGATGCTTATGTCAGCAGGAGAGTCAATTATGGTGCCCATCTTGCAGTCATCTGCGAACTTGGTCAGACATAGACCTCCCATATTAGCCTGTACCTCAGAGAAGTATATACCGAACAAGAGAGGTCTCAGGATTGAGCCTTGTGGGATACCACTTGTAACTGGTTTGGAGTCTGACATGGCACCTGCAATACTGACCATGTGGGTTCTAACCCTGAGCCAGTTTGCAACCCATCTTGTGACATAGGGGTTGATATTTAAGCTGGTGAGCTTATTTATGATGCCCGAGTGGGGTATCGTGTCAAAGGCCTTTGCGAGGTCAAGGTAGGCCGTGTGGACTACCTTCCCTTCATCTATGGCCTTGGTAACTGTTTCAAAGAAGTTGACTAGGTTCAAGAGGCAAGATCTGCCCTTAACAAAGCCAAATTGGGTGGGATCCAGTGGCTGGAGGTTACCAATGTCCTTGTTTATGAGTTCCACTATGATAATGCTCCATAGCTTTGCAGACCAGACTAGTCAGGCTTATAGGGCGATAGTTTCCTGGGTCCGTTGTGGCACCACCTTCATGGAGTGGGACCACTGTTGCTGTACGCCATTCCTTGGGTACATATCCTGTAGCAAGGCTGAGATTGAACAGTGACTTTATGTGAGGGTTTAGTTCTTCTTGCCCGGGACACCGTCTGGTCCCATTGATGCTGTGTTTTTGCTTTGGAGAGGACAGCTCTTACCTGTGCATTTGTGATGTCAGGGAGGCTACATTCTGTTGGGATAGCTATTTGGTCTTTTGGGGGGGGGGGGGTTTGCACTGAACCTGTCTGCCAGGATGTTGGCAATGTCTGTGGGATCAGTGTATTTTTTGTCATTTTGTACTAACTCAGAGCATATCTGGGAGTTGCCCCCCAGATTCCTGAAATAACTAAAGAAGGCCTTGTGATTATCTTTATTGTCTTGTGCAATTTTTCTTTCAAAGCTGGCCTTAGATAATTTTATGAAGGATCGTAGTTTCTTGCTAGTACTGATCAGAGATGCCTTCCCCTTTTTGGGATTTTGCTCTACCATGTAGTAGTTTCCTCCTTCTGTTGTATAGCTTATTTATGGCCGGGGTCCACCAGACTGGTCTCCTGCCTTTGGAGTAGTGAGTCTTGGTTTTATTTGGGATAGCACGATCCATGCATTCCTGTAGGCATCCATAGAATCCATTTGTAAAGGATTCTGCTGTTTGAGCAGTATTTTCCACTGGCCCGGTGGCTTTGAAGGATTCCACCTCGGTTTTGAGAAGCGTGAAATTTGCTTTTGAGAAATTTTTCACTATGATTTCCTTGGCTGGGGGTGGGGATGGGATATGGGTGTCCAGTGAGATTAATTTATGGTCTGATCTTACCAATGAGGGACATACATCTGGTGTGGAACATAGAGTCCCCATGTTGGTGATGACCAGGTCCAATATGTTATCCCCTCTTGTGGGAGTGTTGACCAGTTGTTCCATAGCATTTGAGTTTATAAATTCTAGGAACCGTTGAGCAAGGGTGTTGGGGCTTGAGTAGTTTTCCCAGTTGATGTTTGGGTAGTTGAAGTCACCCAATATTATTGTGTTTGGAGAGAACTTCATATTCTCCAGTGTTCTCAGGAAGGCCGAGTGGGGTTTCTGAGTTTGGGTGGGTGGTCTGTAGCAGGCTACAAACTGAAAGGCAGTTTTGCCCACTGTTAACTGTACATGGATGGTCTCCGATGCTTCATGTAGTGCCACTAACCTGGAGGTATGGGTATCTTTGATGAATATGTATACTCCCCCTCCTTTTGTAGTTCGGTCCGAGTTTTGGGGCCAAAAAGCATGGTTTGAGGTATAACCTGGTAGTGCTGGGGTGCTCTCTGGGGCCTTGAACTAGGTCTCTGTTACTGCACAGATATCGATATTCTCCATACTTAGGAGAGCCTTGAGTGTGTGCAACTTGAGGTTTAGACATCTGGCGTTGAGAAGCATTACCCTTAGTTTTTTTTTCTTGTGCTCTCTATGGAGGCGGGTTTGTCTTTTGAGCCTTGCCTAAAAAAGGCACTATGGGGGTGGCAAAAGCCTTGGCCAGTATTCGAAAGCCCAGGGGTGACAGGTGCAAGCCATCCCTAGCGAAGCAACATGGCTTGTCAAGCATGTCATTCCAGGCTGACAGACACTGAATCCCCTTAGAATGACACCAATACTTTAGCCAATTGTTAAAATTGATAATTTTGTCTTTATACTGTGGCATCATTCTTGGTGAGGGCATGATGCTACTCAAGGTCAGGGTCATACCGGTCTGGGCTACATGATCAGAGAGCTCCTCTATGTCTCTTTTCATGTAGTCCAGGGAGGTACATCTCAGGTCATTCACACCAACATGGATAATGACAGAGTCATATTTGTACTTGTTGTGGAGTGACTTGAGTGAGTACATTATGTGGCAGATCCTGGCAACCAACAGGCAGCTACCAGTGAAACACAAACTACTGACAAAATTCCCTGGCAGATTCAATAGTCTGCTAAGACCATGTGTGCATTGCACCACAATGTGCACACATGGTAGCACACTGTTTTGTATTCAGCAAGTGGCTCTAAATGGTGTATAGAGCCATGCAACCATGGCAAACACTGTAGCATGTTAATTAAAACATAAGAAGCTGAATTGCATGATAATCAACCAATCCAAGAAGGAAGAGCCTTTCAAGAAGCTATAAAGGACCGTGTTGACTCAGTACTGTTTTTCCCTGCAAATCCCAAAACCTATTGGAATACAGCCACAGAAAGGAGTCTACACAGAAACAATGTTAGGGGCTGCTGTTGCTTTAATTCATGTATATGTGCAACATGCTGAAGTCTGTGCTGCTGTTGCTGCTGCTAATAGACCACAGCCAAGAAACAGAAGAGTTTTCAGACCCTGTTTAACTTATCACAATCTGTATGAGATGGAAATTGTAGAGTGCTACAGGATAGATAAAGACACACTACAAGATCTCTGAAACCTCTGTTTTCCTCATCTTAGACCCAGGGCAAATCAAGGGGAACCAATACTGGTGGAGAAAATGTATGTGTAGCACTTAGAATTTTAGATACAGGAATGTTTTAGAGACCAACAGGGGACATGCTGGGCGTGTCACAGGCATCAGCATCCAGAATCCTCCATCAGTTCCTGAATGCTATTCTCCAACATGCCACTGACCACATATACTGCCCCTGTACTCCTGAGGACAGGGCCACAGATATGCAGGAATTCTAGCTTGTACACACTACCCTGCTGTACTGGGTGCCATAGATTGTACACATATAGAAATTAAGGCACCACCTGTCCAACAGGGATGGGTCTACATAAAAAGAAAGGGCTCTGCTCCATTAACTGCCAAACTGTGTGTAATCCTAAGGGAATCCTCTTAAATGTGTGCGCTAACAACCCATGTGATTACCATGACTCACATATCTGGCACACATACCAACTGTATCAGATATTCACTGGGAGATATCCCACTGGGTAATTTACTGGGGGATGCCAGTTATGCATTGGAACTATGGCTGATGAGGCCCATCAGAAATGCACACACACCCACTGAAGAATGCCATAATGAGGCACATGCACAAACCAGAAATATCATAGAGAGTGTGCTTGGGCTGCTAAAGTCACGGTTCTGCTGCCTAGATACATCTGGGGGACACTGCAGTGCAATCCAAGTAAATGTAATGAAATCTTCACATTGTGTGCCATGCTTCAGAACATCATCCTGAGAAAACAGCTTCAGCAGGATCAACAAGGGGAGGGGGCACACATATCCCACCACCAATGACAAGGGCATCACAGCCACACACAGGTAAGGAGACAGAGGGGGAAAGCAGCAGCTGCTGTGGGTGTAGGCAGACATAAGCATTCTCAGTATGTCCTCACATTGGTTAAAAGGCAACACATAGTGCACTCCAGGGGCAGCCCGTGCTATTGGACTGCAGGACTGTAGCCCCTCCAGCTGTAAAAGAAAGAAGAAAGACCCCAGATGTATCATAAAGAAGAAAAAAACTAAAAAGCAGGACAAAAATCGCAGACCTTCTCACATGCGCACTAATGGTATTTCCAACATCCAGACTGCTGCTGAACCGGTCCGGAGCATGCACAGAGCTACAGACTGATTCTGTAGCAGTCTGGATTAGAAGCACAGCAGTCAAGAGCATCACAGAAGTCTATGCAGTTAGCTACAACTGCATAGACTGGAAAGGGATTGGACTGCAACATCTGGCAGCTGGCTTGCTCTTGCAGGATGGAAGGACGTCACCACGGGATCTCGGGAGCTTAGCGAGTAGATATATGCAAGAAGGAAGGCTCTGGACCTATGTAAGTATATTATTATAAGCAACAGTGTGTGTGTGTGTGTATTATTACAAGCAACGGTGTGTGAGTGTGTGTGTGTGTGTGTGTGTGTGTGTGTGTGTGTGTGTGTGTGTGTGTGTGTGTGTGTGTGTGTGTGTGTGTGTGATAGAGATGATGGGCTGAGCTGAAAATATTTAAGACTAAGTTTACCATTATTATTTACCTTTATTTTGCATCGTGAATTTTTAACGATTTTCTAAAGTCGGAATCATTAATGGGCAAGCAGCACTTTCCTATAACTAAATGGGTATTTGTGATGTGTACATAAGTGGGAAGCTAGCTCTGTTGCTCTTTATGACCATCTTGTATTATTTTGAAGGTCAGTGCTTTGCTTTTTTAAAGAGCAGATGGACAGGTGTAAAAGCTCAGGGAAAGCTTGGATAAACTGAAACTGAACAGAACTGCAAGGGAACCCAGTTTAGATTCACTATTTTAAGATGTGACAAGGGAGCTAGTAACACTAAATGAGCCTGCAAATTGGGACATCTAATATTAGCCCATCAAAGGATGTTAAAATATTCTAATTCTGCAACCAGGTTGTTCAGGCCTATGATTTTCAAATAATTAATACTTAGATGCTGCTGGAATGGATCTGCAAAAACAGTTGATTACCAGACATACCTCTTAGCCTATTAGTGCAATAAATCTGGAGAAAGCTTAAAATAACTGGGGGACAAAGGTTCAAAAGTAGGAATAAATTTTATGCATTGCTTTTATAAACATAGAAAGTTGGCAACATAACAGGATTTATGTTAGACATGTATTTTTTTGAAGGCTATACAGCCAGGCACTCAAATGTATGCCATTTAGTGACTTCAATCCTCAGTGATTTGCCCAAGAAGAAAAAAATATGAGGAACAGACCAAAAATATGATGCAAAAATCTGGACAGTTGAGAGATGTGTATGCTGAAGTACCAAAGCTCTAATTTAACAAGCAAAGAGGTCACCTTTTCAATACAGGAAATACAAATTCATTCTTTCTGGGACATGTCTTAGCAATACTGAGTAGATAGGGACCTCACAAACATCACAAATATAATTTTTAGAATAACAACTCAAAAGGAAAGGAAAAGACTGACTCCCTTCTGGAGATTGAACCCAGGAACCCCAGCTTTCCATAAGGTTGTCATTGCCACTGCCCCAACAAGGAGTCATTGAACAGTTAGGCATGGAAGGTGTGGTTTCTGAGCTCAGTCCCCAGACAAGCATAAATATTTTCTGTTCCTATACAATAGGATACAATTGCTTTACTCTTTTCTAGTGTAAGAAAAACTGACTACTACAAAGTGCAGTGAATGTGTGATTAAACAGCGAGTTAAACACAGCACATCACTTTAATTAATAAACACTTCATTGTGAAACTGACTTCTACAAAGTGCAGTGAATGTGTGATTAAACAGCGAGTTAAACACAGCACATCACTTTAATTAATAAACACTTAATTGTGAAAACTGTACTCAACCCACGGGTTAACAAATTAAGAAAATAAACAAATAACTGAATATTCAAACAAGTAAGTAAATGTGCTAAGTGTGTTTGTGCAAGTAATTTAAACTAGCATTTCAATTCATTTCTGAATGAGAGATAACCTATGTATGTACATATGTATGTGAACACATATAATTTAAACTATCTGTTCTGTTCGTATGCAAGATTGTGTGTGTGTTTGTGTGTGTGTTTGTGTGTTGCTGTACTATGTGAGAGAAGGTAGGTGTTTATGTGTGTCTGTATATTTTCAAAAATACCTCTTAACTGTCCAGATTTAGCCTCATAAATTTGATCTGCTTATCATAAAATTTGTAGTTTTAGCAATTCACAGAGGATTGAAGTCACTAAATAATGACATATATACGTATCCTTCAGAAAATGCATGATACTAAAACAAATCCTGTTATTCTAACAAAAAAGAGCAATATTTAAACTGTCCCTGTTTTGGGCCATTGTATCCCCATTATTTCAGACTTTGTCCAGATGTCTTAAACTAAGAGGTTGTGCAGATTTTTGTTTCATATTTTGGCCTATTCCTCACAAAATTTATGGTTTTCTGGCAATTCACAGAGGATTGAAGTCATATATGAGTTTCAGCCTTTGTATCCTTCAAAAATTGCATGCTAACACAAATCCTGTTCTTCTAGCAACTTTCTAAGTCTGTAAGATCAATATTTAAAATCTGTCCCTATTCTTTGGGCTTTTATCCCCCCATTATTTTAGGTTTTGTCCAGATTTCTTGTACTAAGAGGTTGAGAGGTATGGAGGTATGGTATATACTGCCATAGTTAGGGGAGGGGGCAGGTTAGTCAATTAACTTACTCAGGCTTAAACCTGAAACTTGGTTACAGGAGACAAGAGCCTGAATCCTCTACACCAACTACAAGACTGCAGAAGGAATTGTGGGTCTGAGTAAATTTCCAGGGAATTATGAATTTCAGTGAATTTTCAAGGGATTATAAGTTTCAGTGCATATTTGCGGAATTGTGAGTTTCAAGGGAAGAGAAGTTTATTGTTGCTCACGCTAAGTTTGTTTTCAATGTACTACTAACTGTTTTGTTTAGCAAATGGTAGTCACTGTTTGCACTGTAGAATGTGAAAGCAGTGTTGGTAGCATAATTGTCTTTGGTGCAGAAGGCTGTGGATTCTACTCCCACAGTAGGTAGATGCATTGCTGATACTGTACTGTGTTGTAAAGGGGGAGGATGCTGCAGTCCTTTTTGGTGAAGATACCTAGTAACTAAGAACCTGTTATCAGTTTGCCATCCATTCCCTATTGCAATATTACTAGCTTATCATTTTTTTAATGCAACATAGGCAATTTATTCTTCAAGGAAAACAGGCACTTCATTTGTAGATGAAACAATGAAATATAAAGTTGTTTGCTAGCAGAAACCTCTTCATTAGTTACAGATTTCTTTAATGTGGAATTATTTAGATGACTTTTACTTCTTCAGAGATTGTGCATATTTACTGATACTGGTGGACTGTAGAAGTTTGAGTAGACTTTTATGATGGAAATGTTCTGAATTGGGCAGATTTGTCATTATTGGTGCATGCATTTTGTTTCATTGTTTACTGGAAAAATGTTCTGAATTGGGCAGTTTTGTCATTATTGGTGCATGCATTTTGTTTCATTGTTTACTGGAAAAATGTTCAAAACAATAAATTTAAAACAGCATCTAACAACTGTATCAGGAAGGTGCATCAAAGAGCATGTGTATATTTCATGTGCAAGGGGCCTATGATTTGACAACAGCCCAAAGTTAATCTTTATCTGCCACTGGCAAAATGTATTTTCTTTGAATATGGGTTTCAATGCTGTTTCAATGAATGTGAGTTTCAAGGGCAGAGAAGTTTTAATGCTAAGTCTGTTTTCATTGTGAGACTGCATTGCTTTGTTTAGCAGATGTCTTAGTGTTTGTGCTGTAAAATGCAAAATAAAACTTTCAAATGAATTCCAAATCATCGTAAAAGTAAAGCAGTATGCACATTAATGTTTAGGGTAAATGGGGTGAAATAGCCAAGTAATGGTTCATTGGAATGGCTCCAGGGGGGAGGCTCTATTCAACCATTATTTTGTGAGGGGGAAGGGCAGCAAACTCAAAGACAGCCCCGGCTGAACGATATCTCTCAATTATCCAGATTTTCACAGAATGAATAGATTTTTGCTTCTTATTTTTGGTTTGTTCCTCATAATATATGTGGTTTTCCGGCAAATCATTTAGGAATTAAGTCACTAATTAATGACAGACACAGAGTTTCAGACTTCATAACCTTCAGAAAAATGCATGCTAAAGCAAGAGCTGTTATATTCTATCAACTGTCTCAGTTTATATATGAACAATTTTTAGTACTGTTTATATGTTCCCCCAATATATTTGGCCTTGTCCAGATTGCCTGCATTAACAGGTTGAGAGATACGTGCAAATAAATTGCTTTATAGAATTAGGCATATCCAAACCTTTCACCTGTCCCCGATTTTGGCTCAACATGTTGCTCTTCCCCTAATAATCCCTCTGCAAAATGGCAATTTTGGAAGAAAATGTGGAGGGTTTACAATTAATAAACAACTGTAATAATCAGAGTTATAGATTACTTTTATTTCAGAAATGCATGTAGATTCTTTAATTTTGTCAGCTACTCAAGTTAGCAGTACTAATATTAAAAAGTATCCCTTCTTTGACAGGTTGCCAGCTGTATTGTGTGGTTATTTTATATTTTTGAATCACATTTTTGGTCCATTTTTCATAATTATTTTTGCAAATTAGTGGCAAATCATTAAAGACTAAAGTTAGAAAATAATGACAGACATTTGAGTTTCAGATTTCATACCCTTCAGAAAATTCATACTAATGCAAGACCTACTATTCTATTATCTTTCTAAGTTTATAACAGCAATATTTAAAAATTGTCCTTATTTTTGGGCCTTTGTCCCACTTCTGTGTATGGCTTTGCCAGATGTCTTGCTCTGAGGTTGAGAGGTATGACAAATGTGTCAGAGCCATCACAGTCAGCCAGAGATATTTCAAATTGTGACATACTTGTTGCACCCCACTCCCCCATCTAGTGACTCTAGATGTGTCCAAGCAAGGCAAGGATCAGTAATGCAGAGTAAATATGCAGAGCATCCCCCCCAATCCAAGGTAGTCACAAGTACTACAGTGGCTTTTCATCTGTCCTTGATTTTGCAGAATGTTCTGATTTCTGTCATATTTTTATACTGTTGATTTATTATTATTCAGAAAGTACCTGTTGCTCTGTGTTTAAGTAGCAATGCTTTAATGACCATCAGGTAAGCTTGTCTGAGATTGTAAGATGTAAGTAAGCTTTAATAAGCATACTGTTAACGAATTGCCAACACTGAAAGCCTTTCTGTTGTTGCCATGCAGAGAATACTGACCTGACATAACTAGATAAAGTATAAGCCTTGGGTATTGAAATGCAATTCAGTGTTTGTAATAAAGGACAGGATTACATTATTTTAAGAAGCTCATTATATCTGTTGGAGACTTGCAGGTCATCTTTGCAGGCTTTACCTGTAAACTAAACAGATTGCCAATCTATCATGTGTGGTCCATAACCTGTGCAGTAATCCTTTAAGCAACGTATCTTGAGCTTGTTTCTTGTTTGCTTTTCATTTTTTACTTTGATCATGTTTTCCCCATGAAACAAGTAGATAGTTGTTGTCAAGCAGCAGGTGGTTTTTGGATAAGAAACATTTTTGCAAGTGGGGGTATCACAGAGATTGCTACTTTTCAGCATGTTACTTGGTACTTTAATAAAGCTGAATATAAATTATAATTAGAACTGCAGTAGAAGAAGTGGTTTGAGATGAGTGCTGCTTGTTTTTCTTATACTTGATTTTGACTGGCATTCCAGTAATGTATTTAAAAAAGTAATTTATTTTTTCATGCCTCACAACCTTTTGTTTCCATCTAGATATTAAGTAAGCTGTAATGCAGCCAATGCATTGAAATATTTTTTTCTACACTTATTTTGTCTTGATTGGACTCTCATAATGACGGTTTGGCACCCAGGGCAGTGTATTTTATTAAAGTTACAGATTTTGTGGTTTTGAGCATAGCCCCTCCCCTTTCTAGTTGGCTGCACCCCTTCCCATTGACCCCACCCATTCAGCTGACTCCTGCAGCCCCCTTTTGATTTGAAGTCACCAGCCACCACTGGTGCACTCACTCATCACCTAAGGGCCTAAAACCTTTATCCTATGCACATACTTATACTTACATGGCTGCCAGGCAATGCTCATAACCTTTACCTGCTAATGTAATGTCTGTGTACTCCTAGCATCAGGCAGAGTCAGCCCTGATTTAAAACTGTAGCAACTGCTGGATTTACAAGGCAGGTGTTAAATCTGGAGTGTTAAACAGAATTATGTAATAATACAAATGAATGGCCTATCCTTGCATGTTATTACTTGGTAATGTAAGTAAGTAAATAGTGGGGGATTTGTACAGCAATGATTTTAACACATGGCAGCAGAGACTTATGTGAACACGTGTCCTCTTTCAAGTAATTGTCCTCAAGCATCAAAAATTCACACATTCATACCTCTCAAAAGTACTGATGGTCACTGAATGTCCTCAGTTTGGCCTCATACTTTTGTACTGGAAAATCATTAAAAAGAAAAGTTACAAAGTAATAAGACACATTTCAGTTTCAGACATCATAACCCTCAGAAGATTCTTAAAAGTACTTCTGCAAAATACTGTTTTGCTTCTATCAACTGTATAACTTTGTAAGACCAAAATAATCAAAAGTACAATTAGCAATGAGTAAGAAACAGAAACAGGCAAACATTTGGATAAAGTAACAAATCGCCACTGAGACAGAATAAGCTTTAAGCCTCACAGTTGAACCATGTAACTGTTGTATATGTGTCTGTATAGACCCTCCAGGTGAAATTGGTGTGTGAGTGTCTGCAAGAACACAGCCAAGTTTTGTGCTAGCTCTGAGTCTTAGTATGTTGGGCAGGTATGAGCCGTGCATGTTAGAGGTGAGTGTTCATCATGGTGGTACCCAATAAAGAGAACTGGTTCTGCCAGGAGGTGCACTGGCATGTCCACACCCACTGTGAGATGTACTGTTGCTACCCGAATGTGACTGATGTCTGCTTGATGAGATCTCCTCATGAGAATGCCCAGGACCATGACCCCATGCCCTACCACATCTGCATGTGGACACCTCAGCCCTTGATGGAGCAATGGAAGTAGTGCTACTATAAGAGGTGATTGGGCACGGTCATGTTGGCTGACATTAGATGATTGTGCTGACCTACACTCATCTGGAGGCCACCCCCCTCCATCACAGTCACTGCTTCCTCCAACATAAACGAGAACTAGTAAGATAACAAGACCCACACAGTGAACTGCATCAAACCGTTCCTCCAACATGTCATTCATCTGATCCACTGAAATGGCAACATGGCGGAGACAGTCACACGTCAGCCTGTGCCACATCTACAGTCCTACACATTTTTCTGGAGGACCTATTGGAAGGTGCTTTCTCCTCCTTGACAGTCCTAAACATATGGTAACAGGCACAGGAAGACACACCTGGCTTAGAAGGAGGATGGGCAGCAGGCCTCCTCTGAGCTTCCCTAACAACCCTCCTGTGAGGCACCTCACACACACTTGTGCATATTTACTGATACTGGTGGACTGTAGAAGTTTGAGTAGACTTTTATGATGGAAATGTTCTGAATTGGGCAGATTTGTCATTATTGGTGCATACATTTTGTTTCATTGTTTACTGGAAAAATGTTCTGAATTGGGCAGTTTTGTCATTATTGGTGCATGCATTTTGTTTCATTGTTTACTGGAAAAATGTTCAAAACAATAAATTTAAAACAGCATCTAACAACTGTATCAGGAAGGTGCATCAAAGAGCATGTGTATATTTCATGTGCAAGGGGCCTATGATTTGACAACAGCCCAAAGTTAATCTTTATCTGCCACTGGCAAAATGTATTTTCTTTGAATATGGGTTTCAATGCTGTTTCAATGAATGTGAGTTTCAAGGGCAGAGAAGTTTTAATGCTAAGTCTGTTTTCATTGTGAGACTGCATTGCTTTGTTTAGCAGATGTCTTAGTGTTTGTGCTGTAAAATGCAAAATAAAACTTTCAAATGAATTCCAAATCATCGTAAAAGTAAAGCAGTATGCACATTAATGTTTAGGGTAAATGGGGTGAAATAGCCAAGTAATGGTTCATTGGAATGGCTCCAGGGGGGAGGCTCTATTCAACCATTATTTTGTGAGGGGGAAGGGCAGCAAACTCAAAGACAGCCCCGGCTGAACGATATCTCTCAATTATCCAGATTTTCACAGAATGAATAGATTTTTGCTTCTTATTTTTGGTTTGTTCCTCATAATATATGTGGTTTTCTGGCAAATCATTTAGGAATTAAGTCACTAATTAATGACAGACACAGAGTTTCAGACTTCATAACCTTCAGAAAAATGCATGCTAAAGCAAGAGCTGTTATATTCTATCAACTGTCTCAGTTTATATATGAGCAATTTTTAGTACTGTTTATATGTTCCCCCAATATATTTGGCCTTGTCCAGATTGCCTGCATTAACAGGTTGAGAGATACGTGCAAATAAATTGCTTTATAGAATTAGGCATATCCAAACCTTTCACCTGTCCCCGATTTTGGCTCAACATGTTGCTCTTCCCCTAATAATCCCTCTGCAAAATGGCAATTTTGGAAGAAAATGTGGAGGGTTTACAATTAATAAACAACTGTAATAATCAGAGTTATAGATTACTTTTATTTCAGAAATACATGTAGATTCTTTAATTTTGTCAGCTGCTCAAGTTAGCAGTACTAATATTAAAAAGTATCCCTTCTTTGACAGGTTGCCAGCTGTATTGTGTGGTTATTTTATATTTTTGAATCACATTTTTGGTCCATTTTTCATAATTATTTTTGCAAATTAGTGGCAAATCATTAAAGACTAAAGTTAGAAAATAATGACAGACATTTGAGTTTCAGATTTCATACCCTTCAGAAAATTCATACTAATGCAAGACCTACTATTCTATTATCTTTCTAAGTTTATAACAGCAATATTTAAAAATTGTCCTTATTTTTGGGCCTTTGTCCCACTTCTGTGTATGGCTTTGCCAGATGTCTTGCTCTGAGGTTGAGAGGTATGACAAATGTGTCAGAGCCATCACAGTCAGCCAGAGATATTTCAAATTGTGACATACTTGTTGCACCCCACTCCCCCATCTAGTGACTCTGGATGTGTCCAAGCAAGGCAAGGATCAGTAATGCAGAGTAAATATGCAGAGCATCCCCCCCCCAATCCAAGGTAGTCACAAGTACTACAGTGGCTTTTCATCTGTCCTTGATTTTGCAGAATGTTCTGATTTCTGTCATATTTTTATACTGTTGATTTATTATTATTCAGAAAGTACCTGTTGCTCTGTGTTTAAGTAGCAATGCTTTAATGACCATCAGGTAAGCTTGTCTGAGATTGTAAGATGTAAGTAAGCTTTAATAAGCATACTGTTAACGAATTGCCAACACTGAAAGCCTTTCTGTTGTTGCCATGCAGAGAATACTGACCTGACATAACTAGATAAAGTATAAGCCTTGGGTATTGAAATGCAATTCAGTGTTTGTAATAAAGGACAGGATTACATTATTTTAAGAAGCTCATTATATCTGTTGGAGACTTGCAGGTCATCTTTGCAGGCTTTACCTGTAAACTAAACAGATTGCCAATCTATCATGTGTGGTCCATAACCTGTGCAGTAATCCTTTAAGCAACGTATCTTGAGATTGTTTCTTGTTTGCTTTTCATTTTTTACTTTGATCATGTTTTCCCCATGAAACAAGTAGATAGTTGTTGTCAAGCAGCAGGTGGTTTTTGGATAAGAAACATTTTTGCAAGTGGGGGTATCACAGAGATTGCTACTTTTCAGCATGTTACTTGGTACTTTAATAAAGCTGAATATAAATTATAATTAGAACTGCAGTAGAAGAAGTGGTTTGAGATGAGTGCTGCTTGTTTTTCTTATACTTGATTTTGACTGGCATTCCAGTAATGTATTTAAAAAAGTAATTTATTTTTTCATGCCTCACAACCTTTTTGTTTCCATCTAGATATTAAGTAAGCTGTAATGCAGCCAATGCATTGAAATATTTTTTTCTACACTTATTTTGTCTTGATTGGACTCTCATAATGACGGTTTGGCACCCAGGGCAGTGTATTTTATTAAAGTTACAGATTTTGTGGTTTGGAGCATAGCCCCTCCCCTTTCTAGTTGGCTGCACCCCTTCCCATTGACCCCACCCATTCAGCTGACTCCTGCAGCCCCCTTTTGATTTGAAGTCACCAGCCACCACTGGTGCACTCACTCATCACCTAAGGGCCTAAAACCTTTATCCTATGCACATACTTATACTTACATGGCTGCCAGGCAATGCTCATAACCTTTACCTGCTAATGTAATGTCTGTGTACTCCTAGCATCAGGCAGAGTCAGCCCTGATTTAAAACTGTAGCAACTGCTGGATTTACAAGGCAGGTGTTAAATCTGGAGTGTTAAACAGAATTATGTAATAATACAAATGAATGGCCTATTCTTGCATGTTATTACTTGGTAATGTAAGTAAGTAAATAGTGGGGGATTTGTACAGCAATGATTTTAACACATGGCAGCAGAGACTTATGTGAACACGTGTCCTCTTTCAAGTAATTGTCCTCAAGCATCAAAAATTCACACATTCATACCTCTCAAAAGTACTGATGGTCACTGAATGTCCTCAGTTTGGCCTCATACTTTTGTACTGGAAAATCATTAAAAAGAAAAGTTACAAAGTAATAAGACACATTTCAGTTTCAGACGTCATAACCCTCAGAAGATTCTTAAAAGTACTTCTGCAAAATACTGTTTTGCTTCTATCAACTGTATAACTTTGTAAGACCAAAATAATCAAAAGTACAATTAGCAATGAGTAAGAAACAGAAACAGGCAAACATTTGGATAAAGTAACAAATCGCCACTGAGACAGAATAAGCTTTAAGCCTCACAGTTGAACCATGTAACTGTTGTATATGTGTCTGTATAGACCCTCCAGGTGAAATTGGTGTGTGAGTGTCTGCAAGAACACAGCCAAGTTTTGTGCTAGCTCTGAGTCTTAGTATGTTGGACAGGTATGAGCCGTGCATGTTAGAGGTGAGTGTTCATCATGGTGGTACCCAATAAAGAGAACTGGTTCTGCCAGGAGGTGCACTGGCATGTCCACACCCACTGTGAGATGTACTGTTGCTACCCGAATGTGACTGATGTCTGCTTGATGAGATCTCCTCATGAGAATGCCCAGGACCATGACCCCATGCCCTACCACATCTGCATGTGGACACCTCAGCCCTTGATGGAGCAATGGAAGTAGTGCTACTATAAGAGGTGATTGGGCACGGTCATGTTGGCTGACATTAGATGATTGTGCTGACCTACACTCATCTGGAGGCCACCCCCCTCCATCACAGTCACTGCTTCCTCCAACATAAACGAGAACTAGTAAGATAACAAGACCCACACAGTGAACTGCATCAAACCGTTCCTCCAACATGTCATTCATCTGATCCACTGAAATGGCAACATGGCGGAGACAGTCACACGTCAGCCTGTGCCACATCTACAGTCCTACACATTTTTCTGGAGGACCTATTGGAAGGTGCTTTCTCCTCCTTGACAGTCCTAAACATATGGTAACAGGCACAGGAAGACACACCTGGCTTAGAAGGAGGATGGGCAGCAGGCCTCCTCTGAGCTTCCCTAACAACCCTCCTGTGAGGCACCTCACACACACTTTGGCTATGGCCAGAGTTACAGGCACTGAAGCTGCAGCAACCATAGTACCCTGATCGAGTTTCTCACCCTCAACCTGTCCAATATCTGAGGGCTCACTGGAATGGGTTGGCATAGGCCTATTGACTATGTTTGATGGAATTACAGAGGATGGATGAATGTCAACCTCAGTGTCAGGTTCAACCTCTGCACTCCCCCCAACTGTGCCCCTGTTTGGCTACCATCACCATCAAAGTCTACTGATACTCCGACATGAGGTGGTAGGAGTTCTACACTTCCACTGTCAGGATCAACTGTGATAATAAGTAACAAACACAGGAAAGACATTAATACCTACACTACTATAGTATGATATATGTTAACAAAATAACAGTGGTGTCACTATTACAGACAGTACAGCAGTACACACAATAGTCCTGACACCCACTTCACAAAATAACTATTTCTTTGAACTGCTCATCAGTATTGACATAAACATGTTTGGCTTGCCATGTGCAGAAATTGTAGTCTCCCTATGGAGGATGGTCCTGGAAGAAGTTAAGCAAAAGGTTAGGACACCATCATCACAATGAACAGTAACATATGGGGGTTAACATTTTTTGCCCTTTATATGTTCATTAACGATACTTTTAACAACAACTTGGATGACACATCCACCCCAAGCCCATGTGTAATCAACCAGAATGTGTTGTTAACTGTATCAACCTACAACTATCCCTCCCAAAAAAATGTATGCTAAACAGAACTTAAGTATTGCTGTGAATATTTTGCTATACAAGAAGTATTTAAGAACGAAGATGGGTAAGGCTATCTGGAAGCTCCTCCTGGGATATACCTGTCATCCCTGAAACAGCAGCACCAACATCAATGATATGCTGTTGTCCACTTTCTGCTGACCTCTCTGGATCCCTGACAGTGGACAGGAACTCTTCATTTGGTGTCAATGGTGGCTCTGTAACAGGCCCTCCCCGGCACTATGATGCACCTGATTATACTGTATGTCCTGCTATGGACACCTACTGCATTCACATCAGCTACTATCTGCTGCCAAATTTGCATTCTGCCAAACATATCCCCACATCTCCTCTCATGTAGAAAGTCACCATGTCGCCTAAATGCGTACACAATAACTGCATTCTCAGGGTCACTGAAAGGAGGTTTGTGGGTATTGGGATATCTGGGTATCATAGTCCTATGTGACACAAAATGCAAAAGAAGGATAATACACAGAAGTATCACATAAATAAGTCCTGCTTAGACATAACACATAAAAGGTAGTTTTTCATTATTACCCACTGTAGAACCATAAAGCAGTCAAGATATTCAAATATAAAATATAATTATGTGATTGTAACATATTAAACACAAAACAAAGTTGGATACAAAACATGAAGAGTAACAGTAGCAAATGTTGTTTGTGTCAACACAGAAATGGAACTTGGTTCCCCATCCGAAAACAACAGGTAAATGACACATTTTGCTAACAAACCACCTGTAAACTGCAAAAGGTGTTATCAAATAAACTGCCCCTAAAACGTGTACACACTTACCACAGAACATTCAATTTTATGCATTTGCCAGTCGTGTACCTGTGGCCAGCACTCCCCTATAGATGTCTATGGGACATCCAATAAGGCTAACGATCCCCAGTCATTGACAATATAGGACATTTACATTTCACAGAAATAACAACAGAAGATTATACAGAGAAAAACAGATGTTAACATTAGCACCTGTGATGACAGTTAATAAGGCTATGCATCTGAGAAATTAAAATGCCTTGACAAGCATGCCTATGCCATCAGTGTACTTCTAAAAAATGCATACAAATAAAAGTAGCATTTGCTAATATATGTATATATATATATATATATATATATATATATATATATATATATATGTCTGTGGATATACATATATATATATATATGTCTGTGGATATACATATATATATATATATATATATATATATATATATATATATATATATATATATATATATACACACACATATATGTGTATATCTATCTATCTATATATATATATATATATATATATATATATATAGAGAGAGAGAGAGAGAGAGAGAGAGAGAGAGAGAGAGCGAGGGGGAAGAAAACAAATTTTTCTTAGTGACATTTCAGCATATCCAGTATATAGCTGAAAAATGCAAGCATACCTTATAAAAATCATCAATCTTCTGTGCAAATAAATCTCAAAGTATTATCTCACCTGTGTTATTCACATAAACAAGACTCCTCACCTTCAGGTTCCTTAGCTACACAGTTCCCTTTTTATTGTGTAGATTCAGGGCTGTAAGCATGGTGAGGACATAAATGAAGAGTAGCAGTGGGGTGTTTAGGAGTCCTGAATATTTATTGCACTCCTGGTAAAGCTTAGCAGCTAAAGGCTTCTGAAGGGGATTATTCTGGTTCCCAGTACAAGTCTGAGGCTTGGAATAGTCTGGCCAAGGCTGTGTCCAATGTGACTGGTATCCCATGCACTGGAGAACAGTGTAGGCACCATTTCAATGACCGAGAAAAGAGCAAGAGGGAAGCACTCGTCTAGTGGTGGATGACTTTCAAACTAGTGACATCCCACAGTTGTGTAAGTATGCTAATAAAGAAAACTTATAATACATATAAAGCTAAATATAGACATAACTGCTAGTAAGGTTGCTTAAAGCTACATGTAATATTAACTGTGAGAGAACTTAAGTAGATGCTGCTTGTGCATGCTAAGAACAAGATCGTCAGCAATTCTAGTTGGTGGTAGACACTCTCTATCAATTAGATGTACAAGCTTTAGTTTCTTTACCATTTCTTAGGAAAGTACATTAAACTGTTCTGATGTTTGTAATAATACCTCCATGATTACAGTTCATCTAATGTATACGTTACTATGCTGTTAGTCTGGCAGTCTACCTAGACATCTAACATGATACCTATGCAACTTGTTGCCTGTGAATTAAGTGTATGTATTAATTAGCTGGGTTTCTATCATGTAGTCAAACTTTTACAAGTTCAAACCACATATGGGCTAGACCATAAGTTTGAATTTGTAAAAGTTTGAGTGTTTGAATGGAAATCTCCATAAGCGGAGGTTTCCATTTTGTTCAATGAGGTGTGATCTCAGAGTTGATATATTTAAGTAGTGGGGGTGCATGGGTGTTTGCCCCCCTGCTTAAAACAGTTTATTTTGTTTTCAGTTTCTTTTTTTGTATCCATAGTCGAAGTTTTGCAACTTCGAACATAATGGTTCAAACATTACGTGTTCGAAGTTATAAGACTTTGACTATGAGATATAGATCCCTAATTAACTTGGTTGCTTCTATCTACAGTGTATCTAATTGTTTTGTATTCCTAAATAGCTGTACTGTAACTCTCTTTTCCCTGCCCTAGCCATACTCCTAATGTCTATTCCCCTATTTTTTCCCAAACAGTTTTCCTGGTCAGCCACTTGACTTAATTGGCCCCTGCCTGCGTATCATCCTAACAATGCCATCCATCCTAAGCAACCCTTTATTTCATGCTGCAAACTTTTGTATCACACTATCACTATGTTGAGCTGTCTAACAAAGAGGCAGTTAGAGTTACTGGCACTTAGCTGCAACAGTGATACATTGCAACAAGTCTATGTACAGGTCTGGACTTAAAGTGAAATGATTACTGCAGATGGTCTGGGATGCATTTATGGTTG